>NC_056751.1:304586746-304604246 GCF_019279795.1 Protopterus annectens | reverse complement strand
TAGAAGGCTTATAAGTAGTTATAGTTAGCCTTAGTTTAAAAGGCGTGTGTGTGTCTGTGCTTATGGTTAACCTGTTTTTTATTAGAAGGCTAATTTATATTTGCTGTTGTTGGGTGTGTCCATTTCTGTCATGGCTGATGACAAGGACAAACACCCTAAGTCAGGGTTTAAAAATGCCCTAAAAGTGGGCAGATGATGTCTGTTACTGACTGCCATGTGAATTGTGTTTACTGCTTGGGTGCCTTGCACTTACAAGAAACATGTTCCATTTGCCATTCTTTTTCCTCTCGAGTCCTCCAAGAGAGAAAAAGGAATCTCATTGACAGGGGTTTGTTAAAACCTTCTTTCCAGGAGGCTTTGAGTGACCAGGATGGATCTAGTAAGTCCTGAAAGTCCTCCAAGACTTCTGTGGATTTGAAAAGCTGAAAAAGTCAAAAGAGTCTGTGACATCGGCTCCACAGGTCTCAGAGCCAACTATCTTTTCTTTTTGGAGCCGGTCCCCGGTTTTGGAACAAATATCCGAAATTCCCAAGTCTCCGCTTCTTCAGTCAGTACTAATGGTCCGTTCATGTAGGTCTTCTGTAGCCTCTCAGATTTGGATGTGGATCGGGTGGTGCAGAAGCTTCTTTAGGCACTGACCTTTGCAAAATTGTTATTAGCTCCGACCCAGGTGACTTCGGAGTCGAAGACCGTTATGTCAGCTATGTCTCTTCCTCCTCCGAGCCATACTGGTCCTTCGGAGCCAGAGGAGTCAGACTTGATCATTGTGGAGCCTTCTGAGCCAACGCCTGCTCCAGTGTCTTCGGCTTTGTTCACTCTGATGTCCTTGGTGCCGATCGAGGAGTCTAGGAGCCGACACTCTCTGGTCGGGTCTGGGGAGGATAGTCGAATTGACTTGTCAGTTCCAACTTTGCCTCTCGGGACTTTGGCTCGGATGAGCTCGGTTCTTACCTCAGGCTCGGAGCCCACTGCCCCATTGCTGGGAGTGTCGACGGTTTCCTCGGATCTGTCGGTCCCTTCACATTGGAGCAGGGGTGCCTTTGAAGCCATGAGGAGAGTTATGTCTCCCAAGACATCCTCAACTTCAAGTCCGGCTTCTTCATCCCCTAAAGCGCCTGTGTCTGCTTCTGCCTCACAGATCCTAGCTAAGCACAGAGACTCAGAGCCTCAGAAAGCTCCATTGGGTGGCTCATGCTCTTCCGAGACCTCTCCAGAAGCTCCCACTGAAGAGGTTCCCAGGAAGAGTGTGTGTAAGAGGAAACATTTGGACTCTCCTCAGGAGTCATTAACATCTGATACTGACTTGGATGAATCAGAAGGGTCCCCACGGTTCCCCTCTGAGGATATCTCATTTGCAGAGATAATGAAAATCCTTAGGCAGAGGGGTGACTAGCAGTCCACCAAACCTACTGAGGATGAGTTGGTTCTCCTGAAGGCTTTCGGGTCTCAGCCCTCCACCTCTTGAGTGTCTCCGCCCTTCGATGAGCTTATGCAGGTGTTCTCACGAAGGGCATGTGAGTCTCCAGACACCATGGAGTCTTTCCCTAGGAAGCCTAATAAGTTCATATCTGCCCCCCTAGATAAACCCTTCTTGAACAAAGGTGTGCCAGTTGATGCCATGGTGGTGGCGGCAGCCACCAAAAAGGAAATGTATGAAACTTCCTCATCTATCCATCCTCCTAACAGAGAGTCCAGGATCATGGAAAGGTACGGGAAGCGCATTTTTAGTTCAGTGACTTTTGCACTTCGTTCACTTAACTATTTAACCCATTTTACGAGACTACAAAGAGATCTCCTTAAAGAGTTGGGAGATACTCTTCAAAGTACAGTAGCTGCAGGAGCTACAGACAAAGTTGCCTCCCAGCTTGCTACCCTCAATTCCGTAGTGAACTCATCCATGTGCCTCATTTCATATGCAGCTGATGGAACGAGTAGGGCAGGGGGTACAGAAGTTGCTCTTAGGAGACACTCCTGGATGTGCTTGTGTTCCTTCGCAGAGCCCTTCAAGTCATCCTTCGTGAATACCCCCTTTGATGGCTCGTCCCTTTTTGGACCCAAAGTTAAGGAAACTTTAACCAGGTGTGAGCAGGATGGAAAGACTCTGTCTGCTGTTGGAGTCCATTTTTCCACCCCTACCAGACCCTTCCCTAAAGGTCAAAGGGGAGGGAAAATGTTACGAAATGCCCAAGGAGACTTTCAGAACACACGTGGTGAACTCCCCTCCAGGGGCAGAGGAAGGGGCAATAATGGAAGATGCCGCCACAAAACCAGGGAGATAGAGATCACTTCTTTGGGAAGCTCTATCAGCACTCCTGAAAGGAGGCCCGACTGTTCTGCTCTGGAGGCAGTTGGGGATCGCCTATCTTTGCACCCAGATGCCTGGCTCAAAATAACAAATGACAACTGGGTACAAAGTATCATTTCCAGAGGATACTTCATCCCATTTGCCACACCCCCTCCACTGACAAGGAATATCCCGGACATTCCACCCAGTTACAGGGAACAAACAATAGTAGAGGTCCAGATGTTGCTAAGAAAAAGAGTTATCCAACCAGTCCCAGCAGACGAGACAGGATCCCGAATTTACTCAAGAAAAAGACAGGGGACTGGAGACCTATATTGGACCTCAGCAGACTAAACAAATCTGTAAAGAAAGAAAAGTTTTGGATGATCACGCTTCATTCAATACTTCCTTTCTTAGAGAAAGACAATTGGATGTACTCGATAGATCTTCAGGATGCGTACTACCACATAAAAAGGGCCAGGCCATCCAGGGATCATCTGTGCTTCTGGCTGGGAGCCTTCGGTCTCACTACAGCCCCCAGAGTGTTCACCAAATGCATGGCAGTGGTCATGGCTCACCTGAGAAGTTTAGGATTCCAGGTGGCATCAACTCATTCAGGCCAGGGAGTCCATTCTGTCATTCTGCAGTCAGCTGGGCATTACAGTAAACTCAGAAAAATCTGCCATGTCGCCATTGCACCATATCATCTTTATCGGAGCAGAACTGGACACCACCACCACCACGCTAAGACTTCCAGTAGAAAGAGTCTTACTTCTCCGTCAGCATGTCCGCATTCTAATATCCAAAAACAAAGCATCAGCATCAGAAGTTCTGATATTGTTAGGAATTATGGCAGCATTAATTCTGGTCATACCACTGGGTTGTATGCACATATGAATACTACAATGGCTGTTGTTCTGTCAATGGTCTTACCAAGAGCTCCCCATGTCTCACATGATAATGATCACAAACTCCTGCAAAAAGGATCTTCAGTGGTGGTTGACCACTTCATGTTACGATAGGAATCTCATTTGTGCTACCCCCTCCAGCGGCCACAGTGACCATGGACGCTTCCCTGATAGGGTGGGGGGTATTTTCAGGGAAAGACAGCCCAAGGCACATGGACTGATCAAGAGACACATCTGCATATCAATGTCTTAGAGATGAGAGCAGTACTTTTGGCGTTGCAGTACTCCCAGGACTCTCTTCCTCCGGGTACGATTGCGATTCAGACGGACAACATGTCAGTGGTCTGGTCATATCGTTATTTTCGCAAGACCCTCAGAGTATGGCAGTGGGCTCTTTCCACTCAGCGCTTTCTGTTAGCAACGCACATCCTGGGAAAATCCAATGTGATAGCAGACAAGTTGAGCAGAGCAATTTTGTTGCTCCATGAGTGGTCCCTCAAGATGGAAATAGCGGACAGGATATTCTGCATGTGGGGCCAGCCTTGCTGCAACCTTTTTGCCAGTCACATGAACACGAAATGCAGAGGCTGCTTTGCCCTGTGTCCTCTGGGAGAAGCCCCAAGGGAAGCACTCATTCATGATTGGACCCCGGGTCTCCTTTACGCATTCCCACCAATCCCATTGATACCCAAGGTATTACAAAAAGCAAAAGCCCTGGGAAGGACCATTATTCTAATAGCTCCTCATTGGCCTCATCAGATTTGGTTCCCCTTCCTTCAACTTCATCTTTTGGAGGATCCCTGGATTCTGGACCCAGTTCTGGACCTTCTGAAGCACTCGTCGGGGGACCTCCATACCTCTATGCAGTCCCTGAAGCTGACAGCTTGGCTGCTCCAATTCCCATCATAGCCAGCTTCCATAACCTTTCCAATGAGACGAAGCAAATTCTCCTATCCTCTCATAAATCCTCTACGAGGAAGCTATACCTCAGCAAATTGAAAAAAATTCTGTATATGGGCCTCTAAAAGCAATATTGATCCTTACTAAGCCCCTCTGGCCTCTATTCTAGAATTCTTAACCATGATATTCAATAAAGGAGCTGCAGCAGCAACAGTCCGTGTTCAACTTGCTGCCATTTCTAATTTTCATCTGGGATTTGAAGGATTGAAAATTATGTCACACAAATTATCCAAAGCCTTTCTCAAAGGGACCTTTCATATTACACCACATGTGAAATCTCCCTATTCTCCATGGAATGTAAATTTTATGCTTTCCCACATAATTCTTCCGCCATTTGAACCAGCTTCCTCATGTGACCTCAAATTTTTGTCATGGAAAACCATCTTTCTAGTGGCTATTATTTCTGCCCGCAGAGTGTCAGAGCTTCAAGCCTTGTCCATCAAGCCTCCTTATTTGATTTTCCATGCTGACAGAGTCTCACTTCGAACAAACCCCTCTTTCTTGCCCAAAGTTTCACTGAAACTAATCTCAACCAAATTATTGATTTTCTAGTTTTCTTCCCCAACCATTCCAACAACCTAGAGTACATGCTGCACAAACTTGATGTTCACAGACAGCTCAGATTTTATTTGGATAGAACAAAAGATTTCAGGAAATCAGACCAGCTTTTTGTTTCATTTTCAGATTCCAGGAAGGGTATGCCAGTGGCTAAAAGCTCTGTCTAAATGGTTATCTGATTGTATCACCTTTGCTTATTCAGCTGCTAATATACCCTTACAGCATAAAATTAAAGCTCACTCAACCAGAGCAGTTTCTACATACTCTACTTTTTCTGCCAGACTTCCTATTGATAACATTTGCGCAGCAGCCACTTGGTTAAAACCTCATATCTTTATCACTCATTACAAAGTTGACAGGGCCTCCTTTGGATCCACAGTCCTGAGAAATATACTCCCGTGAGCCACCCGAGGTAGATGGTGCTTGAGATGCTACCCATCAGTAAAGAATGAATGGCAAGATAGAACAATTTCACATAAAGAAGTCATGTACTTACCATAACGTTCCATGTGAGTTGTATATCTTGCCTTCATTCTTACGTCCCTCCCTCCTACCCCCTCCTGGGCTTTCAGAAGACCTAGATGCTAGATCCTTCCTGGTCACTCAACCCTTCGACTCTCTCTCTTATGGAGTTATAGAATGACATATGGTACTATTATACGCAGCAAACAAGATCTGAGATAACTCAAGGTGCATCATGGGATAGAGACTTGGCCTCGAGCTACTTGAAATCCTTGAGCTTTGTAGTAGGTGCCGACTCGGAGCCGAGGGATCAGCTCCGAACCCATCAGTAAAAAATGAAGGCGAAATGAACAACTCACATGGAACGTTATGCTAAGTACATAACTTTTTTTTTCTTAACAAAGTTATCTCTGTGAATTGCCCTATGATGTTTCTGTGAATTACTTGTATTACTAGTATTTCTTTACCTTAAATTTTTTCTTCCTGTTGTCGTCTCTTTCTTAAATATTTACACTTTTGTTCAGCTAACCCAGCTCTTATACAAGGGAATTCTTAGGAATGATTATGTATTTTTGTTTTATTATTTAAACAAATGCAGATTAGAAACCCTATGAGAATTAGTTTTCCATTAACAACAAATAACAGATGTGTTTGAAATAGACAGCTTTATTCTAAAGATTTATACCTTGCTCGTCTTTATAAATTCATAGTTAGTATTCAATGTAATTATAATCTTACTGGAAATCACTTTTTAGGTAAAACTGACACTGGAAATTATGACGGTTGCAATTAGTACAGACAAAGCATTACCCATGAGAAAGAATAGTTGTGTAAAATCTTACCATAACCCATAGATGTCCTTTTCTATTTTGCAGTATTCTTTACATATGGGTTGTATTCCACCCTACAACCTGACGTCTGGCCAGTATACAAAAGCTTCAAGCTACTGCCAGTACGTGGGACGTCATACATTTGTTTTGACAATGTCAGCCATAAAAGGACATCCTCAGAACAAGAATGCCCTATGAAGAACAAGAGTCCTAAGGGAACAACAACAATAAATCATCCAAGTAAGAGACAAGTTGCAGGGGGAAGGCGAGAGGGACAGAATACTGCAACATGGAAGAGAAGGAGATCTGTGGTTATGGTAAGATTCTACACAACTATTCTATGCCCTTCTATTCAGTGTTGCAGTATTCTTTACATATGGGAAAGTGCCATAGCTGAATTGGAACCTTGGGAGGTGGAAGGAGTAGAAGAAGGCTGCAAAGAGGAATTCTCCACAAACGTATGGAGAATAGCCCTTCCAAACCCTGTTCTGAACCTAGAAATGAAGTCCGGCTTGTAATGTTTGGTAAAAGTGTGCACAGAGGACCATGTAGCAGCCTCTAAAATGGCATTAGTGTCCACTCCCTTAAAGACAACCCCTGAAGAAGCCACAGATTTATTGGAATGGACTCTGACAGAAGTAGGGAAATCACAACAGCCTTAGAAATCCAAGAAGAAATAGCCTGTTTAGAAACTAGTGAACCCACAGCCCTGGGATGAAACAACACAAAAAGCTGATATGACTTCCTAATAGCTTTAGTCTTGGCCAAGTAAAATCTAAGTTACCTGTGCACATCTAACGAATGCAAAACCTTTTCACTGGAGGACTGAGGTGAAGTAAAAAAGGTAGGCAGCTAGATACATTGATTAAGAGACAAGTCATTCACAACCTTAGGCATGAAAGAAGGGTTGGTTCACAAGGAAACTCTATCCTTGTGGAAAACAAAAAGGATGGAGATGCCATCAAAGCCTGTATCTCGGAAATCCTCCTAGCACTAGTCAAGGCAACCAAGAGCAGTTTCCCAAATGCAAAACTTCAGATAAGAAGAATGTGTGGGCTCAAAAAGGGCCAGAATTAGCTTTTCTAGAACATAATTAAGGTCCCAAGGGGGGGGGGGACTGGCTTCCTTGGGGGCTTAATATGCAGGATGCCTTTAAGAAAAAGCTTGACTTCCAATCTGAAAGCTAAAGAGGGTGACAGTGACAGGCAAACAGAAAGAGCAGAGCAGTGGACGTTCACTGAAAAGTATGATAAGCCACTGTTAAGTAGCTCACACAAGCAAGAAAGCACAACAGGAATGTCTACAGAAAATGGATCTATATTTCTTTTAAGGCACCAGATACAAAATCATTTCCATTTGTCAGTATAAGACTTTCTTGTATTGGGTGGCCTCCTGCAAAACCCTAAGCATGTCCTGAGAAAAAAGGTGCCTGAAAGGGATCAAAAGTTGATCAGCCACATGGTCAGTTGCAAAGTTGACAGATGTGGATGAAGTAGAGATCCCCTGTCCTGTGTGAGCAGATCCAAGTGGTGAGGCAATGTGTGATGATGATCCCTTGGCTAGCTGTAGAAGAACAGGGAACCATTGCTGTCTTGACCAAAAGGGAGTCACCAACAAGATTTTCAGTTTGTCCTGCTGAATCATCAACAACTTTATGTATGAGAATGAAGGGGGAATGCATAAAGAAAATCCTCTTCTATGGGAAAGAAAGGGCGTCCACCTTCCAAGCCAGAGGATGTGGGATCCTGGCACAAAAGACAGGAAGTTGTCTGTTGTGAGGGGAGGCAAATAGATCCAAATGTAGAGTACCCCACTGATGAATCAGGTCCGGGAACATATCCCTGTGAAACATCCATTCGTGGGATTGTGTCATGGATCTGTTTAATGCATCTGCCACAAAATTTTGAGAGGATGGTAGGTAAATAGCATGAAGAGTGACCTTGTAATGAATCTCTAACTCCCATACCTTCATTGCTAGCCTGCATAGAAGGTAAGATTTGGTAGCACCCCACCGTTTATGTACCAGAGGACAGTAGTGCTGTCTGTCAAGATCTTCAAAGGACCTGGTTGAAAAAGAGGGTGGAAAACATGCAGAGCTAGAAGCAGAGCCCTCATTTCTCTGATATTTATGTGCTCTCTCTTCTGAGATGAAGACCATAGACCTTGAGCCTTTTTGGAAGCAAAAGTCGTCTCCCAGCCCATGTCTGAAGCATCTGTGAAGAGTTGTTGAGAAGAGGGAGGCCTGGATTCAGAGAAAGCTGCTGATTCCAGCAGAGCAGCTGTGTTTTCAGACATGGAAGAAGGGGAATCATAGCATCTAGTGGGTGATCATGCTGGGACCAGGTGGTCTTTAGAAACCACTGAAATTTTCTCATGGAGTATTGCAAAGGACAACATGGGAATCATGGAAGCCATGAATCCTAGGAGTCTCAGGAATTTTCTGGCTGCGATAGAGGGAGGTGTGAGAAGTGTCTCTATGTAACCAGTGAGAGAATGAGTCTTGTCTGGTGGTAGAAAGGCCATCATCAAATCTGTCCTGAACCTGCACCCCAAGAAAATTTGATCCTGAGTTGGGGTCAGACTGAATTTTTTGAAATTGATTGTGAAGCCTAGGCTTTGAAGAAGATGAATAGCCTTCCCTAGATTTAGAGATGAATGATCTGAATCGCTTGCTCGGAAAAGAAGGTTATCCAGGTAGGGATAAACCTGAACACCATGGACACTAAGGAAAGCAATGCAGGAGCCAGACACTTTGTGAACACCCTTGGGGCAGTCGAAAGGCCAAAAGGCAAGGCAGAAAATTGAAAGTTCAAAGAACCCACCAAGAAATGTACACATTGTCTGTATAGAGGATTGATGGGGATATGTAGGTAAGCACCTTTGAATTCCAGGGAAGCCATGAAGGCCTGAGGTGAAAAGAGAGGAAACAGAGTCTGCAGGGACAGCATCCGAAAGGAGGGAACCAGCAGAAAAGTGTTTAAGTGGGAGAGATCTAGAATTGGCCTTCAGGGACCATCCTTTCTTAGGAACAGAAACATGCTTGAGTAAAACCCCCTGCCCCTCTGATCCCAAGGAACTGCCTGTATGGTGCCCTGAGACAGAATTGAGAAAAGAGTTCTGGAAAATTTTGTATCTGACCGGAGGAGAGAGAGAATCCCCATGAAACCCCCATGAAAGGAGGGAGATTCTTCCAAATCATAGAGTATCCATTTTGGATAATGGACAGAATGCAGGCATCTTGAGTGATCCTTGTCCAGACTGGAGAGGAAAGAGAAAGAGCTGGGAGTAACAAAGAATAAAATCCCTAATGGGGCACTTATCTGAAGCTGGTAGCGATACACACAAGAAATTTGACTGCAGACCAACTGTAGGAGTCAACCTTCGGAATGGCAGCAGAAATGTTCTGAGGCTGGTACGTGCGGATGTCCTTTTATGGCTGATGTTGTCAAAGCAAACATGTGACATCCCACATACTAGCAGTAGCTTGAAGCTTTTGTATACTGGCTGGATGTTGGGTTGTAAGGTGGAATACAACCCATTTGTAAAGAATACTGTAAAATTGAAAAGACGGACATCAGGTGTGTCCCCAACTCCCCCACTTATCTAAATAATACTGTTTGTAATATCAGTGGTAGTAGTGATAGTAGTATTAATAAAATGTTGGGGGATGGGAAACATCCTTAACCTCATAGTTATGCAGTCATGACAAACTCGAGTTAGGACAGGCAGCTAACAGAGATATGACTGAAAAAAATTCTGACTCCTATTCTGAACAAGCTAGCACTGATGTAACCCATGTATCCTAACTTTATTTCCTGGAAAAGAGCATAATGATTTATTTACATGCTTGAGTTCTGCAATCCTTGATATCAGAGAAGAGAAGAAATAAATATTTCCAAATGTCACAGATGCACTACAACATAGTGTAAGTGTAGAAAGGAGAACACAAAACTGTCTGGAAAGTGCTATACTTCTCATTTACCTGCTGAACCTGCTACTGTGTATCCTGAAACTTCAGCCTCTGTTGTCTGCTGTGGGTTTATGACAAAGTACAAAAAAAAAATCATAGAAAAAAAGCAGATTGTGATTGTTTTCCTGTGTACTATCTTATGCAGTACCAGTAAAACTGATGGAAATAGAAGAGATGATTCTGTCCACCAGTGATTTGCTAATGTTGCTCTGAAGTTCAACAGGCTGGGGACCTCATCATGGTGCTGATGTTCTTGAAGGGCTCTCCTGCCTCACTACAGCTGAAAACACTACCAGAGTCACTTTGCAAAGCAGAAGACAGTCCTTTGATGATCCATTTATTATCACTACCTTTTCTGACTTTGGTCCTAAAAGATATTAGACAAACTGACATTGGTTTTACCTGGGTGGAGCAATATCTACGTTTGTCACATACCAGAATTAAGACCACATATGATTATTAACTCTTCTACTTCATAGCCTAAAAGGAAGCATGTTCAGCTGAGCATCTTTGATAACAATTTTTCTTTCAAGTAGTGGAATCATTTTCCTATTCCTCCATTTCTTGTAATACAGCAAATACTGTTGAAATTCCCTAGGGTACAATAACTGGTAACACTACAGAAGCAAACTGTTATCCTTCTCTTTCCCCTTTGTTTCAATTGCTCACTGATTCTTTGTAGCCATTCAGATGAAAATGACCTCAGCTTCCTGTCCTTGGAGATTCCCGGCTAGGACCTTTGTTTCATCTGAATAACTCATAGTAGATTTTTATAAGTAGGATACATTAAATGTCTGTTCTCCAAAGAAAAGTCTGGCAGTATCTTTTAAATGGCAATTCACACAAGTGACTGTTCTTCCCATATTCAAGTGTTATGAGGTCAGTCCTATGCAGTCTTTATCTACTTATGATGTTAAGTTGTCTATCTCGCCTTCATTCTTGCTGGATGGGTTCGGAGCCGAACCTCGGCTCCGACTCGGCCACTCTAAAAGCTCGAGAGCTAGTTCCACCGGCTCGAGGCTCCCCTACATCCCACAATGCTAGGCGGTAACTCCTCAGATCTCGTTTGCCGCTAAGCGATCGAGGTGTGTTTCAACCGGCTCGTCAGGTCAGTTTTAGAAAAACTAGTTAATTCTTAGATAAACTCCCCTTTTAAGTTAGTTTCTTCATAGTTTTATAGAGTAAATAGTTTCCTCCCATTCCCATTCAAAAATGTCCCTGTTTTTTTTCCTGAATCTCACTAGAGTTCTTCCCTTGGGCCTTAGGCCCAGTCCCTCCCTTCCTAGTAGTTGGAGTGACTGTGTTTGTAGGGAATTTATTTTCTAAATTACTTGTAATTTAATTTATAAGTTTAATTTAAGTTTTTATAAGTGTAATCGGTGTGTGTGTGTGTTTGTGTGGTTACACTTTTCTACTTAGACATGTCTAAGGATTCAAAGGTCTCAGGCTTTAAGAAGTGTGACTCGTGCTGTCAGAAGATGTCTCTGACAGACGGTCACACTTCTTGTGTGTACTGCCTGGGACCTTTGCACCTGCAGGACTCATGTGCTGTTTGCCATGGCTTCAGCCCTAGAGTCCTGCAGGAGCGTAAAAATAAGCTCATTCTAAGGGGCTTATTGAAGCCTGAGGGTCCCCCGACTCAGTCTTCGGGGAAACCCTCGAAGCCTACCAGACCATCGGCTCCGGTATCTGAGTCGTCTTCTGGGGCTTCGAAGGCTGTTCGAACATCGGCTCCGGCCGGAGCCAATGATTCTCGAACTCATGTCTCTGCTATTTCCTCGGCTCCGGCTGGAGCCGAGGCAGACACCGGTGAGTCGGCTCCGATCAGATTGTCGGAACCGACCTCTAGAAAAAGGTCTCGGTCACCATCTATCGGCTCCGTTCATTCGGCTCCAGCATCTCCATTGCTGTCTGAACGGAGCCATAGATCTCACTCCTCTAGGTCGTCAAGACTTTCAGATCATGACCTTCAGAGGGTAGTGAGTCCACTTCTTAAGTCCGAGGCACTGGCCCAGATGCTTCAAAGCCCGACTCAACAGTCGATGGCTAATCCCATCACTCAGAATATTCCTCCTCCGACTCGAGACTGTGGCTGCGTCGGAACCGATACCGTTGTCTTCGGTACCGTCGTCTGCTCCGATTTCTTCCTTGGAGGAATCTCGGCACCAAATTTCCCTCGTCGGCTCCGAGGGGGCGAGTGGCATCGGACCCTTGTCCAACCCCGCTCTCCCTCTCAGTGCTTCAGCGCTGGTGAGTTCGGCTCCGACATTGGCCTCGGAGCCATCACTGTCAGTGCCGGGGAAGGTTTTCAGCTTTTCGGAGCGGAGACCTCTGGCTCTGCCTGACAGGGGTGCCTTCGAGGTCATGAGGTGCGTGTTGGAACCTGGTTCAACCCCACAGTCGGCTCCACTTGCCCCTCCCTCCACGGTGCCTCCAGTGATTTCTGCTCACTCCCTCATCCCGGATCGCAGAGAGCCAGCTCCTCAAGTATCCCCAGTGGGGATCTCCTCCTCTTCCGAGGCCTCTCCTGACCCAGTAGGAGAGCCTCCTAGGAAGAGGCAGTGCAAGAGGAAGCACATCGACTCCCCTGAGTCTGTCACTTCTGACACCGATTTAGAGGATTCTGAAGGTTCCCCTCGTTCCTCCTCTGAAGATGTCTCTTTTGCAGACATCCTCGAGATCTTAAAACAGAGGGGGAATTGGCCTGCCCTCAACCCTTCAGAGGATGAATCGGTGTATCTTGAGGCGTTTGGCTGTCGCCCTTCCACCTCCTGGGTGTCCCTCCTTTGACCCCTTATGCAGGTGGTGGCAAAGAAGGCCTGGATGGCTCCTGACTCTGTGGACCCCACCCCCAGGAGACCTTCAAAGTTTATCTCTGCCCCCAAGGACAAAGAATTTTTGACCAAAGGTGTCTCTGTGGATGCTATGGTGGTAGCTGCAGCCACCAAGAAGGAGCTAGCTGATCCTTCAGTGCCTGTACATCCTCCTAACAAGGAGTCTAGGACTATGGACAGGTACGGGAAGCAGATGTTTTCGTCAGCGACCTTTTCTATGCGCACGCTGAACTACCTGTGTCATTTCACTCGTCTCCAGAGAGATATGATCAAGGAAGCAAGTGAAATGTTAAAGGATCCAACAGCTGCGGGTTTTCAGGATAGGATGAACTCTCAGCTGGCTACCCTCAACTCAGTAGTTAACTCCTCCATGCGCCTCCTTTCGTATGCGGCGGATGGAGCGAGTAGAGCGGCTGGTACAGGTGTGGCCTTACGTCGGCACGCCTGGATGCAGCTATGTAATTTTGTGAACCCTTTCAAGGCGTCCTTCACTAACTCCCCGTTTGATGGATCATCCCTCTTTGGTCCTCAAGTGAAGGAAACCCTGACTAGGTGCGAGACTGAAGGCAAGACTCTCTCTGCCGTGGGAGTCCGTTTTTCTACCCCTTCTAGGCCTTACCCCAAAGGCCAGAAGGGGGGAAAGATGTGGTTCCGCAAACAATCTCAAGGAGCTTTGCCTGACGCACAGAGTCGGTTCCCCTCTAGAGGCAGAGAGGGGGGAACAATAATGGCAGACGCTGCCCTAGAGGCAGAGGGGGCCCGCAGAATCAGGGCAGTCGAGAAACCTTCTCCGACAAGCCCTTTCAGCATCCCTGAGGTGTTGCCTGACTGTCCACCTTCGGAGGCAGTCGGGGGAAGATTATCTTTGTACCCAGAAGCCTGGCAGTCCCTAACTCAAGACAAGTGGGTACAGTCTATCATTTCCGAAGGCTATACAATCCCATTCTTTCACATTCCAAAGCAATCAAAAAAATCCCTTCCAGACGTTCCACCCAGTCAAAGGGAGAAATATCAAAGCTGCTTGCAAAAAGAGCCATTCAACCAGTTCCAGCAGACCAACAAGGGTCCGGAATCTACTCCAAATTCCTTTTGGTTCCAAAGAAAACAGGGGACTGGAGACCCATTTTGGATCTCAGCAACTTGAACAAGTCTGTCAAGAAAACAAAATTTCGGATGGTCACGCTGCAGTCCATTCTACCCCTTTTGGGGCGGGACAACTGGATGTGCTCTATAGATCTCCAGGATGTGTACTACCACATCAAAATGAGCCGACGCTCCAGGAGATTCCTCCGTTTCAGGCTGGGAACCAGTCATTTCCAATTCAGGGCCCTGCCCTCTGGACTCACTACAGCCCCCTGAGTGTTTACCAAATGCATGGCAGTGGTCGCCTCCCATCTGAGACGTCAGGGATTCCACGTGTTTCCATATTTAGACGACTGGCTCCTTACAGCCCCCACCAAACATCTTCTGCTTCTTGCCAGAGACTATACCTTTCACACATGTCAAACATTAGGCATTTCAATAAATTAAGAAAAATCTGTCTTGTCGCCTTGTCATGTTATTACCTTCATAGGCGCAAATCTAGACACAGTCAGCATGTCAGCCAGACTCACAGAGCAGAGAATAGCAGACATACACAGACAAGTCTCTCTTGTCTTGCAAAGCAACAAAATCAAAGTCTGACTGGCCCTGAAGGTCTTAGGGATAATGGCGGCTGCTATCCCTCTTCTTCCTTTAGCCAGATTCCACATGAGAATCTTACAATGGATGCTCTTCACACAATGGTCATACCAACAACTTCCAATGTCCCATTCCATTGCGATAATATAATCGTGCAGGAATCATCTTTCTTGGTGGATCACATCCCCCCAGCTCTTCCTAGGAAGACCCTTTGTTCCTTCCCCTCCGGTTGCTACACTGACAATGGACGCCTCCCTGATCGGGTGTGGGGGGCATTACCAGGGCAGGACGGTCCAGGGCATATGGCAACCTTTCAAACACCACTTGCACATAAATGTCCTAGAAATGAGAGTAGTGCTTCCTAGCGTTGCAAGCCCTACAAGACTCTCTTCCCAAAGGAACTATAGCAATTCAGACAGACAATATGTCTGTAGTGTGGTACATCAACAAACAAGGCGGTACCAGATCCTACCCCCTATGTCGAGAGGCACTCAGACTGTGACAATGGGCGATTTCTTCTCAGCGGTTTCTGTTAGCAACGCACATTCCCGGGAAGTCCAGTGTGATTGCGGACAAATTGAGCAGAGCTATTCTCATGCCTCACGAGTGGTCTCTGAAGAATTCAGTGTTGGACAAAGTCTTTCGAAAGTGGGGCCGACCGTGCTGCGACCTTTTCGCTACTCCCCAAAACAGCAAGTGCGACGATTATTTCACCCTCTTTCCCCAACCAGGCCATCCCAGCAGAGATGCTCTAGTCCACGATTGGCCCCGGGGACTTCTGTATGCTTTTCCTCCCTTTCCACTGATATCTCAACTAATACAGAAAGCCATCACTCAGAAAGCTTCCATGATCCTCATTGCCCCTTACTGGCCTCGACAGGTTTGGTTCCCATTTCTTCACCGTCATCTGTTGGAGCAACCCTGGCATCTGGACCCAGTTCCAGACCCCTTGACCCATCAGTCGGGTCAGTTGCACCGCTCCCTCCCTTCTCTGAACCTCACAGCATGGTTTCTCCAATTCCAACTCTAGCCAGGCTTCCTCTAATATCTCACTCAGTTCGAGATATTTTAATAGCCTCTCATAAATCTTCCACTCGGAAGATTTATCATAGTAAATGGAAACGTTTTTCCTATTGGGCGCATTCAAAGGATATAGATCCTTTCACTACTTCCATTCAATCAGTTCTAGATTTTCTAGCCGAACTTTTCCACTCAGGCTCATCTCCTTCTACCATCAAGGTTCAATTGGCAGCTATATCTAATTTTCATGTTGGAATCTCAGAGTCCTCCATTATGTCTCACAAACTCTGCAAAGCCTTTTTAAAGGGAGTTTTTCTCCTCAAACCACCTATCAGGGATCCTCCTCCTCTATGGGATCTCAACTTGGTTCTGACGTCCTTGATTCTCCCCCCCTTTGAACCTGCGGCTTCATGCTCAATAAAATTGCTATCTTGGAAAACACTCTTTTTGGTAGCTATTACTTCAGCCAGAAGAGTCTCTGAAATTCATGCTCTGTGTAGTAGATCCCCTAATCTTGTGTTTCATAAGGATAGGGTGTCCTTACGTACCAATCCGTCCTTTTTGCCTAAGGTAGTTTCACCGGCAAATTTGAATCAAACTATTGATCTTCCTGTGTTCTTTCCTAACTATTCAAACAGATCAGAACAAAAATTACATTGGTTAGACGTTCATCGCCAACTTAGGTACTATTTAGACAGGACCAAACAATTTAGGAAGTCTGATCAACTGTTTGTTTCCTATGCAGAAGGCAGAATGGGCCTTCCAGTTTCTAAGGTATCTCTTTCTAGATGGCTTACTTCATTGATTACCTTTGTGTATGAGATCAGACATCAACAGTTACCAACCAAACCCAGGGCTCATTCAACTAGAGCTTTATCTACATCTATAGCTTTCCAAGACAGACTGCCTATTGATTCCATTTGTGCGGCAGCTACTTGGGCTTCTCCCCATACCTTCATTTCTCATTATAAGTTGGACTTAGTCTCTAGAGACCGAGCCAACTTTGGTTCCACTGTACTCAAGAGTCTGTTCCGATAGGCCACCCGGGACAAGGTGCTAGGGACGCGGTCCCATCCAGCAAGAATGAAGGCGAGATAGACAACTTAACATTTAGAAGTTATGTACCTACCATAACGTTCCATGTTAGTTGTCTTCTTCTCGCCTTCTTTCTTGCGTCCCACCCTTCTTCCCCCTTGCCTGGACAGACCTAGAGGAGTTTGTTTTGTGACCTTTACCCTTTCTACCACCTCTATATATGTATTTATATATATATATATATATATATATATATATATATATATTTCTTCAGTCAGGTTTAGGGCACCCTTTAGGCAGCCTATAGAGGTGGGTTATCCTTTTTCTTCCATTTTATGGAATTTTCCTAGCTGGGCCTAGCTTTCAAACGAGATCTGAGGAGTGACCGCCTAGCATTGTGGGATGTAGGGGAGCCTCGAGCTGGTGGAACTAGCTCTCGAGCTTTTAGAGTGGCCGAGTCAGAGCCGAGGTTTGGCTCCGAACCCATCCAGCAAGAAAGAAGGCGAGAAGAAGACAACTAACATGGAACTTTATGGTAGGTACATAACTTCTAATTCTCAGACACCAGCTCCCAAAGAAAAGGATGAGGAGTATAGGGACTTAAGAATCACCCAGAAATGTTAAATAACTTTAGAACTAATCCCAGTCAGCCTTGCTTTCTGTTCATAAAAGAACACTCATTCTATTATGTGGATATGGATTCCGTGAACTTGAAGGAATTTGTTAAAAAAGGCTAGACTTCGAGACTTACAGGATGGCTGCACACTGATCAACAGCTTAACTTCAGCTCTCCCAGTGTAAAAACAGAAACTGAGAAAAAAGTGCCATTGAAACTGTTTTGGGGGTAAAATTCAGTTACTGGCTAATAAATACACTGCCTGGATGTCAGCAAAGAAGAAAAAGAAATTTGGAAAACCTGAAAGAAAATCAACCTGAAAATGTGAAGAGAAAACATTAAA
>NC_056751.1:304556746-304581746 GCF_019279795.1 Protopterus annectens | reverse complement strand
GGGATGTCATCAGAATCATCGATAGACTCATGGCTGTCAGGCTCTAATGTAAAGATGGCACACTCTTCATAATCTCATCCTGTGGTCTACAGCAGGGCTGGTATTGTGAAGAGAATAGGACATTCAGGAAGCAGTTGCAGGACCTCCTTGATACAGCACCACAAAATTAGATGGTCTTGATAATGGATGAGTTGAGTGCTCATATGGGAGCAGACAGTAATGGATATGAGACCTGTCTGGCTTCACATGGTTTGGGCAACAGGAATAAAGAAGGAGAGGGCTTCTGTCTCGCAAAGGGTTTAATTATGGCAAACTTTTAGTTATGTACTCACCATAACTTCAGATGTTTGGGATCCATCTCGCCTACATTCTGACTGATGGGTTCGGAGCCGATCCCTCGGCTCCGACTCGGCACGCTTATGCCAAAGAGCGAAGTCTCTTATTGGCTGAGCTTATTATATCCCAGGATGCACCACTACCAGTCCCCCAGATCTAGTTTGTCCGCATACATGCACACATGCACGCACTGATTATATAACATCGTCAGATGAAACAAGATAAAAACAGTAGAACTCAAAACCGCTCAATCTCTTCTGATCTCCAAGGCAGGGGAAGGAGGGTAGATGGATCCCAAACATCTGAAGTTATGGTGAGTACATAACTAAAAGATGTTATGTGATCCTATCTCGCCTACATTCTGACTGATGGGACAGCGTCCCTAGCACCTGAATCCTGGGTGGCTCACTGGAAAACACTCCTGAGTACCGTGGAACCAAATGATGCTCGCCTTTAGATGCCACATCCAATTTATAGTGGGAAATGAAAGTGTGCGATTGGACCAAGTAGCCGCAGCACAAATCTCGATATAGCTAGGTTGGAATGAAATGCTCTAGAAGTCGCCATAGCTCTGCTAGAGAGAGCTTTGATAGATGTTGTAAGTTGCTTATTCGAAGAAGAATAAGCCTGAGTTATACAATCTCTAATCCATTTGGAGATAGTAGCTTTTGTGATGGTTTGACCCAATTTATTGTCCGAGAAGGACACAAACAACTGGTCTGACTTACGAAATTGCTGAGTCCTGTCTAAATAGAAGCGCAATTGCCTGTGAACATCCAATTTATGGAGAGTGTATTCTGCTTCATTGGAGAATTTTGGGAAGAAAACTGGTAGCTCTAGAGATTGTTGGAGACAGAGATTAGAACAGACCTTTGGGACAAAGGATGGATTAGGTCTAAGTGATACTCTATCCTTGTGGAAAATCAAGTACGGTGGTTTAATAGACAGGGCTTGAAGCTCTGAAACTCTTCTTGCAGAAGTAATTGCAACTAAGAAGGCAGTTTTCCAAGACAGATATTTTAACTCACATGTAGCAGCCGGTTCGAAGGGGAAGATGTTAATGCACGAAGCACCAAATCAAGATCCCACGGAGGCGCAGGATGAAAAACTGGGGTCTTAACAGGCCCGCACCTTTAATGAAAGTTTTGCATAGTCTGCTGCTCATCAATGGAGGATCCATGGATTCGTGGAATTTAGAGATAGCCGCTAGTTGGACTTTAATAGTAGAGACAGAATATCCTTGATTAAACAGGGATGTTAAGAATTTCAAAACCTCTGGGATTGGAGCAGTGATAGGGTCTAAGCCCCTGAGTTGAGCCCAGATAGCAAACCTCTTCCACTTACTGAGATACAATTTCTTAGTGGTGGGTTTGTGGGCTGAAGATAAAATGTGAATAACTTCCGGGTCTAATGTGTGACTTCTGACTAAAGTCGGAAGTGGAGGAGCCAAGCTGTCAACTTCAAAGAGTGAAGGGACTGATGCTGTCATCCCGACTGATGAATTAGCAGATCCAGAGTTAGATCTAAAGTCCAAGGATTGTCCACCGCATGTTTCTTCAGGTAGGGGAACCATACCTGACGAGGCCAGTATGGAGCAATTTGTATCATTGTGGACCCCAATTGAGAAGCTTTTTGAATGACTTTGGAGAGAAGTGGAATCGGAGGAAAGGCATAAAGTAGCCCTGTTGGCCAAGGTTGTGCTAGAGCATCCATAGCTGCTTCCCTGATGTGGAGTCAAGGAGAAGAACCTTTGCACTTCGTGTTTAGTGGTGTTGCAAATAGGTCGCAGCACGGCCCCCATTTCCTGAAAACCTGAGCTGCTACTGTTTCGTTTAGGGACCACTCGTGAGGAGAGAGAATTGTTCTGCTTAATTTGTCTGCCAATATATTTGATTTCCCCGGAATGTGGGTCGCTACCAAGAAATGGCTGGTAGCTACAGCCCATTCCCACACCCTCATGGCCTCTCTGCAAAGGGGTAAGATCTGGTCCCTCCTTGTTTGTTTAGATACCAGACCACCGACATGTTGTCTGTGTGGATGGCGATTATGCCCTGAGGAGAAACTTGTGTAAGGCCTGTAGGGACAGAAGTACAGCCTCATCTCCAATACATTGATGTGGAGAAAAGTTTCGCCTGGAAGCCAGGAGCCCTGAACCAACCTGCCCAGACAATGCCCCCACCCTGTCTGGGAGGCATCTGTCGTCAGGGTGACCACTGGAGAGGGAACAACAAAGGGCTTCCCTGATTTAGATTGGATGTCTGAAGCCACCAGCGAAGGTCCCTTGCATGTTTCTGTAATCATAATGGGGTGATTGAGGGAAGATCCTGAAAGGACCATTGAGTTGACAATAGCCACTGAAGAATCCTCATGTGCAATCTTGCCAGAGGAACTAGAAGAACCGTGGCAGACATCGAACCTAAAACTTGTAGGACCATCCTGGCTGGGGCTTTGGATCTTGAAATCAGGGCTTGAACTTGGCCTTGTAAAGTTTGGATCCTTTCGATAGGAAGAAAAACGCGCATCAATTTTGAGTCTATCTCTGCTCCTATGAACCTTATGCGCTGTGAGGGCAGCAAGACAGACTTTGACCAATTGAATGTAATTCCCAGGGTAGCACCCAGGGAGATGGTGGCTTTGAGGTTGTCCATTAGCAGATGCCTGGTGGTGGCAGTCAGGAGCCAGTCGTCCAGATAGGGAAACACTTGGAATCCAAGACTCCTCAGGTGAGCAGTCACTACTGCCAAACACTTGGTGAACACCCTGGGGCTGTGGTGAGACCAAAGGGCAGTGCACAAAATTGGAAATGACTGTCTCCCAGGCTGAAAGAGATACCTCCTGGACGCCTGATGTATCGGTATGTGATAATAGGCGTCCTTGAGGTCTATGGAGCACATCCAAACATCCTTCTCCAACAATGGGAGAATGGATTGTAACGTGACCATTCGAATTTGGATTTCGTGACGGATTGGTTTAGTCTGCTGAGATCCAATATTGGTCTCAGGTCCCCTGTCTTTGGCACTAACCTTGAGTAATTTCGGATCCGATCTGGTCTGTGGGGACCGGTTGGATGACTCCTTTTCCAGCAGCTTTAAGGCTTCTGGCTGCAATTTCCCTTTGACTGGGTGGTGGGTCCGGATTTTTGGACGGTGGGGGTGAGCATGTGAATGGGATGGTGTAACCTCCGCAATGATCCGGCACCCATCTGTCCTGAGTGATTGACTCCCAGGCTTAGGTGCTTGGCAACGGCACCCGACTGGCTCCGAGCAGCACAGCCGGGCAATCCCTCATGAGGTGGGAGGCTGAAGAGCCACGAAAGGACTCGCGGTCTCCAGAATTGCGGGGCCCTCTGCCGCCTCTGGGCTCCCAGAAAAATTTCCCGCCCTCTGCCTCTGGAAGGAAATCTTCCTGCTGTTGAGGAAAAACTTACGTGATTTACGGAGCCACATTTTTCCTCCTCCTTTAGCCTTGGGGTAAGGCCGAAAGGGAGTGGAATAACGGCACCTACGGCAGATAAAGTTTTTCCTCTTGCTCACAGCGGTAAGGGTGTCTTTAACCTTAGGTCCAAACAAAGAGGACCCATCAAAGGGAGCGGGCGAAGGAAGACTTGAAGGCCTCCCAAACTGACACAAGGAGCCAGGCTTGTCTCCGTGAGCCACGCCTGTGCCTGCCGCTTACCGGCCGCATATGAAATGAGCCTCATGGACGAGTTAGAAATTGACGAAGGATAGCCAACTGGGAGCTAACCGACTGGCCTAGCTGCTCAGGTAGGTTACCCCTGAGGGACTCTGACAGCTCCTTGACCAGATCCTCTGAAGCCTCGTAAAATGTGCCAAATAATTCTGGGACCTCAAAGAAAAGGCCGTTGAAGTCAGGGTCCATGCTCCTAGACTCCTTATTAGGAGGATGGACGGACGTTGAAGCCTCTGCCACGTCCTGTTGTGTAGCAGATGCCACCACCATGGCATCTACAGCCACGCCTTTAGTCAGGAACTCCTTCTCGGGTGGGGCAGACAAAAATTTGTTAGGACGAGAAGGGACTGGTTCCACGGTATCTGGATGTTCCCACGCCCGACAAACTAAATCCAGGAGCTCGTCGAAGGGCGGAGACACCCAGGAGGCGGAAGGCTGAGCCCCAAAGGCCTTGAGGAGCACTGACTCATCAGCAGAGGGGGGTTTGGATATCCAGCCGCCTCGTTGTTTGAGGATCTCTAAGATGTCTGCAAATGAGACATCATCCGAGGGGACCCCTCCGCATCATCAAGATCAGTGTCAGATGCAATAGACTCGGGGAGTCCACGTGCTTCCTCTTGCACGATCTCTTCCTTGGGGTTCCTCTGAAGACAACTCTGAAGAACCCTCAGGAGGAGGGAACCCCAATGGGGTAACCTCAGGCCCAGGGGCTCCGCTGCCTACGGACAGGGAACTGCCAAAGACCCAGTCTCCACGCCCAGGGAAGGTGCCGGTAAAGCCGGAGAGATGGTCAAGAAGACTTGGCCAAGGCACTCCTCATAGCTCTGAAAGCCGGGCCCCAGAATCCTGGGAGTGTCCGGTCTCGAGCCATGATAGCAGACGGAAGTCCCGCAGCGAAGCACCGAGAGGGAGGCTCGGAACCGATAGCATAGGTCCCAAACATCCCCAGGTCCAGCCGAAGAAGTCCGTACCAAACTCGGACCAAGGCCGGGTTGGAGTAAGGGTCGGAGCCGACCCTAAGATCTCCACCGGCTCCAACAGCACCTGCTCGACGGAGCGCGGTCGGAGGAGGAATAGCAATGACATGGGCATGGGCCATCGGCTCAAGCCAACTGGGTCGGAGCCGTAACAAATTTTTGAAAGACTGGGGACTGGAACAGTCTTTGGAGCACCCTGTCTATATCCGAATCCGACATCCTCGATGACCTAGAGGATACTGAACGGGTTCGAGATGGCCTCTCCAACGGCCCCAAAGGGCTAGGGGACCGCCCGAGGCGACTTCGATGACTATCGGCGCCAAGGAATACCCACACTAGTTTCCATCGGTGCCGAGGAGGACTTCAGCCGAGGAGGAAGTGTCTGAGCGAACCTTGTCGGCTCCGAGACCAGTGGAGCCGAAGGTGACCCGCCTCGATGCCCCAGCCATCGGCTCAAGCCAGAGGAGTCAAGACTGGTGGCATCGAGGCAGACCGTTCCCCTCGGCTCAAGTCCTTGGAGCCGAAGGAGAAGCTGTCTTTTTGGCGGTCGGATCCGACGGACTGGTCGAGCCGACGCCCTTCTTTTAGCGGAGAAGGAGAGGATGCTAAAGCTTCTTCAAAGGAGGGTTTTATTAAGCCTTTAAGAATGAGTTTATTTTTCCTCTCCTGGAGGACCCTCGAGGAAAAGCGTGACACACACTGCATGACTCTTGTAAATGTTTTGCACCCAAACAATAAACACAGAGAGTGGTCATCTGTGATTGACATTTTAAAATTACATTTGGTGCATTTTAAAGCCGAAGGCCTAGGATTCTGAGACATTATAACAATAATGCAGTAAAATCTCTGACAGCAAAACAACACTATAATGCCTTAACTGACACTACAAAATCAGTTTACAACTGCCGATTAGGTAACAATCCGCTAACAACAATTAACTCAAGGGGATCTTAAAACCCCAAGGTTTGAGAGGGTTGACTGACCGAAAGGCCCTACAGATGAAGGAGGCCTGAAATCAGAACCAACGCCAATCACACTACAAGTTTTTCACTAAAAAAACTCCAATCACACACAAAAGCACAGAGTAGCCGTTAAAACAGCTTTTTATGATAAGAACAGCAAATTTCTGACAGAAAAAAGTAAGTTAAATACTACTCAGCTCAGCCAGCTCGAGACCACGTCTTCGCTAGTTAGCGGCAAACGAGATCTGGGGGACTGGTAGTGGTGCATCCTGGGATATAATAAGCTCAGCCAATAAGAGACTTCGCTCTTTGGCATAAGCGTGCCGAGTCGGAGCCGAGGGATCGGCTCCGAACCCATCAGTCAGAATGTAGGCGAGATAGGATCACATAACATCACAATGTTCCCCTCAGAATCATTCCAAAGATCACAAACAAGAGTGATCAACGTGCAACTCTGGTAGACTTTTTTCTATTAAGAAAAGGGCAGTGGGGTCAAATCAGGGTCTACAAATACATTCCTGGTGAAATGTTGGCCTGCAGCACAAACCACTGGTGGCCACATTCAGCTATTGGAAGTGGTCAAAAAAGGTTGTAACATCAGTAGAGTGACTTAAGACCTGGAAGTTTACTGGAGGTACAGTAAGTCATAAGAATTCAGGCAAATACTCAAGGCTCTAGCACCCCATGAAGAAGAGGAAGTAGGTGGAGTAGAAGAAGAATGGTAGTGACTCAATACAGCAGGTCTGAACAATAGAATAGAAAAGACTGTGATCAAGCCAGATACATAAATAAGGGATACAAGGAGATCTAGTTGTGGAATGCAGACCTCCAGTAAATTATCAAAAAGAAAAAAGAATGAAGGAAGAAGAGGGAGACAGAAAAGACAGACCATACTAAAGAGGAACACTGGTTGGCTAACTAAGAGGCTAGGGGAGCAGTCACAATGGCAAATAACAAGGCATCAAAGATTCTCTACCAGCTTCAGCAGATGGTACAAATAAATGCTATCAGGTTGAACTAAACCAACATAAAAACAAAGAAAACAGTTACAGACATCATTCATTGGACAGTGCAGTTGTGCAGCGGTAGTGTTGTTGCCTCAAAGCAAGAGGTTCTCCAGTTCAATTCTTGGCTGGGGTGCCTTCTGTGTGGAGTCTGCATGTCTTCCCTGCATCCGTGTGGGTTTCCTCTGGGTGATCTGGTTTCCTCCCATGTTCCAAAGACATGCATCTGGAGCATTTCTCCCTTGGCCTCCACTGAAAATTGGCTTTGTTCCAAGTCAGACTTTCCCTGTAAACAAATGTCAAATAAATTAAATAAATAAAAATAAATAAATAAGGGACACCAATCCGAATGGAGAAATGATAAGTCAGCAGGCAAAGGAAAGTAGTATTGCTGAAACTGAAATTCATCCGCAAGTCTTGGTGAGTACCTTTATGAGGTGGACCCTGTTTTTTACAAAATCTCACCAAGACAACACTGATATATAGACTGTATTTTATATAGCATATATCATGGACAGAAGCAGGTCAACAATTAAAAAAGGATAACTGGGTGCACAAGATCCAGGATAAAAAAGTGCCCATTTGATATGGTGCAATATTTATGCAAAGTCGAAAGCCAAAATGATCAATACAAAAAAGGCAGTATTCGAAGAGAAATACAGGGAAAGGTATCCAGATATGGAATATTTGACAATAAAAAAAGAATATCACAAAGATGGAATGTAGAAAAGAAGATTAGTAAAGTAGAAGTCAAAAAATAGAACCTGAAGTTATGGAATGCTTGCGAAGTGAAGGATTTGGTATAGAAGGTCAAACACAGATTACATACACAGCATGATGGATTGAGTCCCCAAAGTAAGGAGAGAAAGCAAGATCAGGAGACATCTGAAGAAGAAATATGGACATGGGAAAGAAACAGTTTTAATATGATGAAGCAAAATCCTTTAGATGTCACCACAGTAGAGAATGAACAAGTTCCACTTGATTAAGAAGAAAATGAGCTGCTATTGATAAAACAAATAAAATACGATGAGCGCTTTCGGCATAAACTGCCTTCTTCAGATCAATGTAAAGACCAGCAGTGGTTTAAATAACATTGAAAAACCAATCCTAATGAGGCTTTAGTCACTTCCTTTTTCCTTTGGTTTATACTTCCAATCACAACGTATTTGCATGAGCTAAGGAGAAGAATATCTTGTAATTGGTGCTTTGATGTTCGCCAATCATTTGTCTTACTAATGGTATTATATCCAATCAAGATGCTTCTATGTTCTACTAAGGGTTCAGAATTACTGTTCTGTTGACAACCAATCATATAATGTACATTGGTTGTTATTTCCAATCGCAATACAGCCTTAGTAAGCTTATTTGCATAGATTGAAATTGCTATTTAAAAATAAATATAACAAAATAAACTTAATAATAATTTTAATTGGCAGGTTTATAATTCTATATAGTCTTGTAACAAGCAACTATCTGAGTTGTGTATATGTTTAGTTAACATACTTTGCAACTGAAGCATTTTTTTATGTCTTTGGATATCTTAACTTTATATATTTAGTTTTATTTCTATTGGATACCAAGTTTCTATGCAGTTTAGAAAACATTGTGCTAGGACTTACTAACTAACTATAAGTGTTTAGTTATGCAAGGTAAGAATGCAACTTAATATTTTAAGGTGTAAAGCTTGCTTTTATGAAACTACTGGAAACTTTGCTTCAGCTCTATTGATATTTGCAGTAGAAACTAAGGAGAACAGGATGAAACTATATTTATCAAGTACTTATTAAGTCTTGACATGGGTATTAACTTTACTGACATACAAGGATTCTTAGTGATTCTGACTGTAGTATCAAACAGCAGTTCTAGTTTATGCAAATAAGTTTACTTATGCTACATTGTGGTTGGATGTAAGAACCAAAGTAGGACATATGATTGGTTGGTCTTGGCCATAGTGCTAAATAGCAGTTTCAATCTATGCAAATCAACAATAAAACATGAACAAATGTGAATAAACCTTAGTAAGGAACATTTTAAAAGACTTAAATTAATCCTGAAAACCGAGTTGACATCTAGGAACAAAATTCAAGCTATAAACCAATTTGCTCTTCCTGTCCTAACTTACAGTTTTGTAGTGATAGACTGGCCACAAAAAGTGATGGATAGATTAGACAGCAAAACAAGAAGGATGCTTCATGCTCTTCAAATGATTTATAAAAATCAGTGCATACCAAGATTATGTATTCCCCATTCTGAAGGAGGTATGGGCCTTCTTGAAACTGATTACATGTATAGATCTGCAATCGGGGGACTGCATACATATCTGCTGACCTCACAAGACCCAAACATAGTGAAAGTTTTGAAACATGAGGAGAATAAATTTAAAATGACTTCCCTTCTTACCTAGCATATCAGTGTCAAGCGTGAATGGAAAGCAAACCAGAAGTAGATAAAAATTAGGCAGCAACTGAATGTGCCAAAAAACATAAGAAAACATATAAGGTGAAGATTCAGATGAAAAGGCAAGAAATGTGGAAAATGCATAAATATAGTTGCAAGTATAGAAAACCCCTGGAAGAGCCTCATGTTGATCAGGCTGGAATGCAGGAATGGTTAAGGAAAGGTAAATTCAAGCCAAAAAATGAAAGGTTAATATAGGCGGCCCAAGATAGTGTGCTACGTACGCGTTGGTTTACAAGGTCCATTGAACATGTGGGAGAAACAGACAAATGTAGGTTTTGTAAAACAGAATTGGAAACAGTTGCATTCCTTGTTGCTGGTTGTGATATACTAATGGCAGAAGGACTGTATGCTGAAAGGCATAATAATGTAGCAAGACTTTTGCACTTTGGATTATGCAAACATTATAATACTGAAGTAGCTGAAAAACACTGGAAACATGAACCACAAAGCATCATAGAAAATTATGAAGTCTACATCACATGGGATCACCCATTACCAACAGTTCAAAAGATAGATGCAAGAAAACCAGATATAGTGGTCCATGAAATGAAGACAAAAGTAGCATTGATCATTCAAATCACTACACCCAGTGACTACAGTGTATTGCGTAGAGAAAGACACAAAGTCATAAAATATCAGGATTTACAGGCAGAAATGAGAGCAATGTGGAAGAAAGAGACCCATATAGTTCCAATAGTAGTAGGAGCAACAGGTCTTAAAAAAAGAAACTACAATTGTATTTAGATATGTTACCAGTACATGTAACTTCGTACGAATTGCAGAAAGAGTCATTACACAATGCGGGTACTGCGAAGAGCACTTCTGACTGACATCAAAGACTGAATCAATATTCATTTCATGAACTTTAATCATACTTTCTCATTCCCGTCCTGGTATTAGAAACCCAAAAGATTTGGAGAAACTGCAAAGAACAAGGCATCAAAGATTCTCTACCAGCTTCAGCAGATGGCACAAAGAAATGCTATCAGGTGGAACTAAACTGACATAAAGACAAATAAAACAGTCACAGACACTATTTATAAGGGACACCAACAGCAATAATCTGTTTAACAGTGTAAATGGAAGTAGTTCAAGAAGCTTCTGAATGAAGAACGTCTCAGTGAATCTGTACTGCCACATACACAATCTACGACGAAAGAGAGCAGAGAACTCACCCTAGAAGATGTAAGTCATGCACTAAGGAAAATGAATCCAGGGGAAAGCATCAAGCTTAGGTGAAGACACAGCATATATGACCAAGATGTTGAGTGTGTAAGGGGAGAAATGACTCGAAAGGCATATCATAAACAATGGCAGAATAAGCATTTTGGTATTAGTGTACAATAACAAGGGATTTTCATAAATGTGGGCAGTAAGAGGTATCAGACTGCTGTCATGCTGGTTGAAAGTGTTAGAGAGGGAGACTGACAAGTATTCAGAGTAGTAGAAGGTGAGATGGGAGACTAACTGCAGATCAGATTCAGATCAGAGGTACTATAACTGGCCTGATGTTTTCAGTAAGACATATAGTGGAGAAGAAGCTGCTGGAGATAAGGAAACTCTGCAATCCTAGAGATGGTGAAAGACACGTGACAAGGTCACAGTAAAGCCCAGCTGAGCAGTCCTGTGAAGCCTGAGAAACACTGGTAGAAACAGTGCAGGCCATGTACAAAGATTTAATGCCACAGGTACAAACACTGCCCAGTCTCACAGAGAGGTTCCCAGAAGGAGTGGGTGTGCATCAAGTTTAGCTCTCAGCCTTCTCCTGTTCATAGGTTCATGTGTTCATAGGGAAATATTAGGCTATGCTGTAAGTATGAATGCTATTACAAGTCTAACTAATAACCAGAGGTCAGAATCAAATCTTGTACTTTGTACATGTAAGGTAAGGACCTTAAAAATTGCCAAGCCCTCCCATTAAAAGTCAACTACTCAATGTGGATTCAAGCCCTGCACCTCTTGTGTTGCTAGTCAAAACATGCACACACTGAGCCATTGAATAATTTCCAGTAAATTATACAGGACATGCAGTATAAAACTTAAGTAATTTGGGATGAAACTGAGTAAGAAGTGGTTAAAGCAGCAAATGAGAGAAATCATAAAAAAAAAACTGAAATTTGAGATAGAAGGGAAAACAGTGGGGCATGTTTAGCAGCTTCAGAAATCTGTGAGGTTTGCTTGAAAGGGGAAATCTGAATGAGGTGGTCAAAGCTGGAGTCAGAGATGCTGCAGCTATGTGGCAGAAAGTGTCAGGGATAGTGTGACACAGAATAATGCCAAATATGCTGAAACTTAAGGTATACTAAACAGTAGTATGATTAGTGCTTCCACATTGCAAATAAACCTGGACTGCGATGACAGTTCAGATGAGGAAGCTTGAGGTCATAGAGATGGAGTGCCTGCGATAAGTAGTAGGATGCACTTTGCAGGACAGATGAAAAAAAGACTATATCACAGCTGAAGCCAGAGTAACCCCCAGATGCAGAGAACGACAAGAAGAACAGATTGATGTGGTTCAGTCACATGCAGGAAAGCAGAAGGTGATTTGAGTGTGATAAGAAGAAAGCAAAAGGAAACAAGACTATGAAGCCAGGAGACACACAGATTGCACAAGAGAAGACCTGCGAAAGATGGTAGAAGAGACGTGGCGACAGCTGATATGACTCCTCATCTCCATGTAGGTTTGGAAAAAGGAGGGTGATGATGTTGATAATAATGCATTTGTATATATGCATGTAATATATAGTATATATATATATATATATATATATATATATATATATATATGTGTGTGTGTGTGTGTGTGTGTGTGTGTGTGTATATATACAGACATATATATTTATATATACACCTGTCTCCATCCTTATCAACCACTCCATATTAGAATCCTACATACCCAAACTCTGGAAAGTATCTCAAGTCATTCCTCTCCATAAAGGAGGTAATTCTTACGAATTCTCCAACTACCGACCTATTGCCATCCTTTGCCCCTTATCCAAAATTCTTGAGAAATGCATCCACTTCCAAGTGATGACATTTCTTAACACACACAATCTACTATCTACCACACAACATAGTTTCCGTCCACATCACAGCACTACCACAGCCCTTCTATCCTTCACTAATTATACAAACCTTCACAGGAATGATAACAAATATGTATCAGCCATTTTCCAAGACCTCTCAAAAGCATTTGATATGGTCTCCCACTCCATTCTACTAGACTCACTAACATCATTATCCTTCACCTCCTCTGCTATAGCCTGGTTCAGAAGATACTTGTCTGCACTTTATAAGCACTTACATGAGAGCATGGATCGTGCAATCTCTAACAGAACCAAGATGCTATCCTCCAAAAAAAGGAAGCCAATCTGGTGGTCCCCTGCCATAAACAAACTCTACAACAGAAGAAAAAAACTGTTGCAAAAAAGAGTAAAATCCCATGATTGGAGAAACTTCCTGGTTAGCTTCAGTAAGAAGCTGAGATCCCTCATAAAATCTTCCAAAGCTAGTTATGAAAACAAAATCGCTACTGACTCTAAAGACAACCACAAAGCATTCTATAGCTATGTCAAGAATCTCAAAGGCAACACTCAGATCTGCTCTGAGTTACAGCACAATGATACTAAATATACAGAACCAATGGATATTGCCAACATCCTGGCAGATAGGTTCAGTGCTAACTTTACCCCTCTGTCATCCCCTAAAGGGCCCATCTCTATACCAGAAGAATGCAAAGTTCCTGTAACCACGGCTGCACAGGTAAAAAACACACTATCCAAAGCCAAGAACACAGCATCCATGGGACCTGACGACATCCCAGGCTGTGTTCTACATGAACTACAGAATGAGCTGGCACCCTACCTAAGTACCATGTTCAATCATAGCCTCACCTCAGGCTATGTGCTCACTGAATGGCACACAGCGACAGTTCATAGGTTCATACTAGGCTATCTGCCCTAGGGCATTTATAAGCCTAGCCAGAGTGTGTTTGGCTTTCTCCACCCATTTTAAATTAATTTTGCTATGCCCTTTTTCGAGGTTAGTATACTGTGCCTCTGTCTAACAGTGACACAGAAGTGATACCCGGGGTAAACCTACGATCTCCCATCCACTCATCAAGATTCCTCTTGAAGAGAGTCAATGAGGGACTCTGCCTAACCTGGACTGGGATTTTATTCCAGAGTGAAAGGAGCCTCTGGGTTATGAATCTGTCCCTCCAGCATGTCCTATTTATTTCACTGCTGAGGTTCAAGTCTCTTGAGTGCGTAGCTCGATGGGATTTGGATTTTCTGAGGTGCAGCATGTCCATTAATTCTGGGTTGGACATGTCTTTATACGTCAGGCACAGATCGCCTCGGAGCAGGCGGTATGCCACTGAGTAGAGCTGGAGTTTCTTTAACCGGGCAGCATATGGCATCTGTTTGAGCCCTTTGATCCTCTTGGTGAGGTACTTTTGGGGTCTTTCCAGTTGCTGCAGGTGTCTGGTAAGGTACATCCCAAAAGGGGTATTGTACTCAATTATGGGCCTGAAGAGGGATGAGTAAAGAGGCACGTTGACCTCCCTGATCTAGATGTGAATCCCTTCATGATTAGGTGGGCTATATAAAATGTTTTTCTAACCACTTTGGCCACGTGGTTGTCAAATGAGAGATTGCTATCAACTTGGGTCCCCAGGTCCCTAATTACTTCTTCTGTACTTAATGGATTACCACCTATGTGGTAATTTGTGGGCACTTTGCCAAAGGGGATGACTATACACTTTTTTGCGTTTAGCTTGAGGCCATGGCTCTGGCACCAGTTGTCTGTTTCTATGAGGCCCTTTTGGAGGATGCTTGTGTAGGCTGGAGAGTTGATTATGGCGCCCAGTTTGCAGTCATCTGTGAACTTGGTCAGCCACAGTCCTTCCGTGTTGGCCTGTATCTCCGAGAAATATATACCAAACAAGAGAGGTCCCAGGACTGAGCCTTGTGGGATGCCACTTGTAACTGGTTTGGAGTCTGACACGGCTCCAGCAATTCTAACCATGTGGGTTCTGTCCTTGAGCCATTTTGCAACCCATCTAGTGACATAGGGGTTTATATTTAAGCTGGTGAGCTTATCTATAATGCCCGAGTTGGGTATTGTATCGAAGGCTTTTGCGAGGTCCAGGTAGGCTGTGTGGACCACCTTCCCCTCGTCAATGGCCTTGGTGACTGTTTCGAAGAAATCAACCAGGCTTAAGAGGCAGGATCTGCCCTTAACAAAGCCGAACTGGGTAGGATCCAGTGTCTGTAGGTCCCCAATATCTTTATTTATGAGGCCCATGATGATACTTTCCATAGCTTTGCAGACCAAGCTAGTCAGGCTTATGGGGCGATAGTTTCCAGGATCCGTTGAGGCACCACCTTTGTGGAGAGGGACCACTGTTGCTGTACGCCACTCTTTGGGTACATATCATGTAGTAAGACTGAGATTGAACAGTAGTTTTATGTTTGGGTTTAGCTCTTCTTGGAGTTCATGTAGGACGCAGCCAGGGACACCGTCTGGTCCCATTGATGCTGTGTTTTTTGCTTTGGAGAGGGCGGCTCTTACCTGAGCATCTGAGATGTCATGGGGGCAGCACTCTGCTTGGATAGATATTTGCCCTTTTGGTGGGGGGGGGAGTTTGCGCTGAACCTGTCAGCTAGGATGTTGGCAATGTCTGTGGGTTCGATGTATTTTTTGTCATTTTGGAGTAATTCTGAGCATATCTTGGAATTCCGACCCAGGTTCCTAACATAACTAAAGAAAGCCTTGTGATTATCCTTAGTGTCCTATGTAATTTTTCTCTTGAAGCTGGCCTTAGACGATTTTATGAGTGCCCATAGTTTTTTGCTAATACCGATCAGAGATGCCTTCCGTTTTTGGGATTTTGCTCTATCATGTAGTAGCTTCCTCCTTCTATTGTATAGTTTGTTTATGGCTGGGGTCCACCAGACAGGACGTCTGCCTTTGGAGGATTGGGTCTTGGTTTTATTTGGGATTGCATGATCCATGCATTCCTGAAGGTGTTCATAGAATGCGTTTATAAAGGATTCTGTGGTCTGGGCCGTATTTTCCACAGGCTCGGGGGCTTTGAAGGATTCCACCTCGGTTTTGAGGAGTGTGAAATTTGCTTTAGAGAAGTTTTTCACTGTGGTTTTCTGGGCAGGGGGTGAGGTCGGGATGTCACTATCCAGTGAGATTAGTTTATGGTCTGATCTTACCAGTGAGGGATACACTTCTGGTCTGGAGCATAGAGTCCCCATGTTGGTGATGATCAGGTCCAGTATGTTTTGCCCTCTTGTGGGAGTGGTAACAAGTTGTTCCATAGCATTTGAGTTTATAAATTCTAGGAACCTTTGGGATAGGGTGTTGGAGCTAGAGTAATGCTCCCAGTCTATGTTTGGGTAGTTGAAGTCACCCAATATAATGGTGTTTGGAGACGCCTTCATATTTCCCAGTGTTCTCAGGAAGGTCGAGTGGGCTTCCTGGGTTTGGGAGGGTGGTCTGTAGCAGGCTATAAACTGGAAGGCAGTTTTACCCACTGTTAGTTGCACATGGATAGTCTCTGATGCTTCGTGCTGTGCCACCAACCTGGAGATGTGGGTATCTTTGACGAATATTGACACTCACCCTCCTTTTGTGGTTCGGTCCAAGATTTGGGGCCAAAAAGCATGGTATGAGGTATAAGCTGGTAGTGCTGGGGTGCTCTCGGGAGCCTTGAACCAGGTTTCTGTTACTGCACAGATATCGATGTTCTCCATGCTAAGGAGAGTATTGAGTGCGTGCATCTTGAGGTTTAGACTTCTGGCATTGAGTAGCATTACTCTTAGTTTCTTATCCCTTGTGATACCTATGGAGGTGGGTTTGTCTTTTGAGCCTTGCCTAAAAAAGGCACTATGGGGGAAGCAAGAGCCTTTGCCAATATCCGAAAGCCCAGGGGTGACAGGTGCAAGCCGTCCCTAGCGAAGCATCGTGGTTTGTCGAGCATGTCATCCCAGGCTGACAGGCATTGGATCCCCTTTGAATGACACCAATACTTAAGCCAATTGTTGAAATTGATCATCTTGTCTTCATATTGTGGCATCATTCTTGGTGAGGGTAAGATGCTACTCAAGGTCAGGGTCATACTGGCCTGGGCAACATGCTCAGAGAGCTCCTCTATGTCTCTTTTCATGTAGTCCAGGGAGGTACGTCTCAGGTCATTCACACCAGCATGGACAATGACCGAGTCATATTTGTACTTGCCTTGGAGTGACCTGAGTGCTTGTGTTATGTGGCGGATCCTAGCACCCGACAGGCAGCTCACCGTGACCTTCTCCTTGTTCAGCCTGGTGAGTGGGACGTTAGTGTGCCTGACGATAGAGTCACCTATTACAAGTGTATCAAGTGTGTTGTTTAGCCTTAAGGGCTGTGACTGTTCGGCACACTGGCTTTGTGAGCTATGTGTTGCACGTGTTTTGTTTTGGGGTAGCGGTTGCTTGGGTGTCTGCTTTGGAGGTCTCTGCTGCTTAGGCAGATTTTTATTTAGAGCCTCCGAGTATGTTTTTGTGTGTTTATGTGTCTGGTTTGCTGTCATGGTAGGTCTATGTGAGACTGGAATTGTAGTGAGTGTGGTTTCCTTCTCCTCCTGACTGGTTACGCCAGTACCGAGTTGAGAGTACCCAGTTTGGCTATATGGTTGCATCTCTCACATGTGTTGGAATTTGTTGGGAGGAGGAGAGGGTTGTTTGTGTACATGAGGCAGTTGTTACATTGCCTCAAGATTCCCAGATTCACCAGCTGGACCTGAGAGGAGACTGACAACTGAACTTTGGACATGCTAGAATAGTATTGGGAATTCCGTTATAATTGAAAAAAAGGGCCAATGGGGAACAAGGTACTCAAGGGGAGTTTGTGAGGGAGTGGTGCTTTTAATTTTTTAGTGCTGACTTATATAATTGCTTTAGTGAGCAAGTGCCAGGTAACTTAAATGCAATGTGTTACAGGTAACTTAAATGCAAAAACGACAAGCAGTAACTTTCTTTCAAGTGAAACAAGGAAATAAGTACAGTAAGCAATGCAGATATCACTAGGGATCCGCAGAATCACTGAAAAGCCGCATTTTAGGTGGAATTAGCGTTTTAGGGAAATAACAAGCAAACAAACAACTAGCATACAAACAAAGCTAGATTCAGCAGGCCTGGATCTAGTATATGCTACAGCAAACAAGGTGTACCAATTTCAGTAAGAAGCAGTTCAAATATGCAGGCACTATAAGCCTTTAACCAGAAATTCCCAGCTCAGAAGGGCAGAGTCCAGCCTCTCCTCCCACAAGAGTGCAGACCACGAACCCTCTTAATGTAAAATAACTGACCTGAAGCCCAAGTGCTTAAACCAGAATTAATACACTTTTAGAATAACAGACACTGAGCCCTCAATCAGCAGTTCTCAACTTAGAAGGATGTAAGCTACCTGTTCTGCCACTACAGTGCAGACCACAAATCTTCTTAATGTGAAATAACTGGTTTGAAGCCCAAGTGCTTAAACTAAAAGGCTTAGAATGAGTTACACCAAGCAGTAATAAATACAGTTGAGTACTATTAACATGACGCAAAAGCAAAATAAAGTAGGAAGAAACACAAATACAGTAAAAGCAGATAAAATTTTATTTTTTTTGAGTGAGCAAATGAGATGGGCCCAGGAGTTACAGGACAGAAACAAGTGCAAATGCAGGCCTTCAAATCAGAAAGTTAAGAGAGATGGAAAACCGCCCAAACGGCCAATAACTACAAATTCTGGGCCAGAACCACTCCTTATGTGGTAGACAGGTTACCTAATGCTTACCACTCCCACTGATAAGCTAGAAGGCTTCCCTCCAACACATAAAGGCTTGGGGGGCTCAGAAGCTTACCAACAGTCCTGGATACAGCAAATCTGTATCTGGAACACTAATTACAGGAAATGTAGGAAACAGGCTTACAATTTTTTTATCCCACTCCACAAAGGGGGAGCCACCACAGACACCGGAAACTACTGCCCCATTAGCCAAACGAGCCTCGTCTGCAAGGCTATGGAGAGTATCATCATCGGACTTATAAACAATGACATTGGTAATCTCCAAACTCAGGACCCCACCCAGTTCGGGTTTGTAAAAGGCAGATCATGTCTCCTAAACCTGATAGACTTCTTTGAAGCGGTCACCAAAGCCGTAGATGAGGGTAAGGTGGTTCACACAGCCTATCTAGATCTTGCCAAGGCTTTTGACACCATCCCCCACTCTGGAATTATAGATAAACTCACTAAACTAGGTATAAATCCCTATGTCACAAGATGGGTTGCCAACTGGCTCACTGACAGAACCCACACTGTCAAAGTAGCAGACTCCAAATCCAGCTTCAGACCAGTGACAAGTGGAGTACCACAGGGTTCAGTCCTGGGTCCTCTCCTGTTTGGTATCTACTTCTCTGAAGTACAGGCCAACACAGAAGGTCTTTAGCTAACGAAGTTCGCAGATGACTACAAACTAGGAACCATAATCAAAACTCCAAAAGATGTGGACATCCTACAAAAGGGCCTTGCTGAGACAGATGCCTGGTGTCAAAGCCATGGCCTCAAGCTCAATGCCAAAAAGTGCATTGTCATTCCTTTTGGTAAAAACTCAGTACCCATGAACTACCACATAGGTGGTAGTCTACTTAACACCGAAAGTGTGATGAGAGACCTTGGGACACAGGTGGACAGTAGTCTCTCCTTTGATAATCACATCGCCACAGTAGTCAGGAAATCCTTCTATGTGGCACACCTCATCACAAAAGGTTTCTCATCCAGGAAAAAAGAGGTGATTGTTCCCCTCTACTCATCACTCATTAGACCCATTATCGAGTACAATGCCCCTTTTGGTATGTACCTCACAAGACATCTACAACAACTGGAAAGGCCACAGAAATACCTCACAAAGAGGATTACTGGCCTCAAAGAGATGCCCTATGCAGACCGTCTCAAAAAACTGCAGCTTTACTCCGTTGCATATCACCTACTCAGAGGCGATCTCTGCCTAACACACAAAGCTATGTCAAACCCAGAGCTTTTAGACATGCTCCACTTAAAGAAATCCCAATCCCTAAGAGCTACACGGTCTAGGGACCTAAACCTCATCACCACAATAAACAGAACATGCTGGAAGGATAGATTCCGGTCCCAGAGACTTCCCATACTCTGGAACAAACTACCTATCTGTATCAAACAAAGCTCCTCATTAGCACTGTTCAAGAAAAATCTTGATGATTGGATGGGAGATAGGAAATTCACCCCGGGGATCACTTCTGTGGCTCTGCTCGACAGTGGCACAGGAAAATAATTTTCTTAGGTGGCGAAAGTCAGGGTACCTTTGGCTAGGCTTATATAGGCCCTAGGGCCAATAGCCTAGTACCTACCTATGAACCTATGAAACTGTGACAGGCAACAATCAGTCCAGTGGAAAGGAACTCTGTCTACACAACTTCCAACCACCATAGGAGTCCCACAGGGCTCTATACTGGGCCCGCTACTGTTCTCTATTTTCACAAATAACCTCAAATGCTCTACACAACATGCCACACTCATACAATATGTGGATGATTCAACTCTGATCTGCTCCACCTCATCTCCCACCACCTTACATACACTCACTCAAGATCTCAGTAGAAAAATGGATATCTGGTATCCAACTCATTCTAAATCCCAAAAAGACAAAACTGCTATTATTTACCCCTAATAGATAAAAAAAACCTCTCCTTTACCATAACATCTAAGGATGGCACCATCATCTCCCCTTCTAACCACACCAAACTTCTGGGCATTGAAATAGACAATAATCTCCACTTTGATGTTCACATCTCACATACCATAAAACTAGTACACAAAAAACTAGGCTCCCTATACAGGCATAAGTCCTTTCTCTCACAAAAAGCAAGAGCCACTCTTGCACAAAGCCACCTCCTCTCAACTCTATTATACGCAGCACCAATCTTTACCCAAATCAGACAATGTGACCTAGACAAACTAGAATCATGCTACAATAAAATAGCCAAGTTTGCTACTAACTCAGCCTATAGAACCCATCACTGTCCTGCACTAAAAGAACTAAAATGGCTTGAGCTACCACAGCTACTTAACTATCACCAGCTGGGCACAGCCTACAATATTCTCAAATATCATGAAAAAAAAAGCCTCATTATTCAACCTACTTACTATCTATACTGCAAACCGGTACCTAAGATCCCGTGAAAAATCTCTCCTCTCCATCACCAAGGCTAACAAGAATGCAGGGAAAGCACTCTGCTCCCACACCATTGCCAGAAATTGGAACTCTCTTCCCCTGTCCGTGTCCACTGCCCCCCCCCCCCAACATCCATATTCAAAAACTCCCTCAAATCGTACCTTCTTAGTACCTGGTTATGCCCTTGTATCACATAACCCGACCCATACTACTATTAACTCCCCAAATTCCTTTCTGATCACATGCTGGAGCTCTGATCCCCTGTAGGCTTGGTCATCTGAAAGGGTACTTTTAACTGTAGAATCTTACTTGATATATTTTCTTCTCTTACCAATGTATAACTGACATTGTCTTTTTACCCATGTTCTACATCTTCTTTTACCTGGAGTGTTTTTATTAATTTCTTGTTATATTAATATGCTCAGCATACATGATGTAACCTGTTTTGTGTATTATGCTGGATGTACTGTATTTGTACAACTTGATGTTGGAGCTTTTCTCCCCGGGCCTTCGCTGAAAATGGACCTGGTCCAGTTGGAATTTCCCAATTAACAAATGTAAAATAAATAAATAAATAAAATTTACATATACTATATATATATATATATATATATATATATATATATATATATATATATATATACACACATATATATATATATATGTATATATATATATATATATATATATATATATATTTTTATAGATAAATACATATATGTGCATACATATATATGTGTATACACATATATATTTATACAAACACACACACACACACACACACACACACACACACACACACACACACACACACACACACGTGTGTATATATATATATATATATATATATATATGTGTGTGTGTGTGTGTGTGTGTGTCTGTGTATACATATATATATATATATATATATATCTACTGTACAAGCTCGAAGTTTCAAAACTTTAAACTGCAAATGGTCAAGACCATAAGAATGAAGTTTTGAAACTAATAAATAAGGCTGAAATCTTTATTTCCAAATTACAGCTTAATAAATATAAATCCATGTACATCATCTGTGTTTATCTTCCCTCCGGTAATAACTCCAGCACCCTGGAGGATATCCTCAGTTGGCTATCTAATACCTACTCACAAGAAACCATAGTGCTTTATGACTTCAATATCAGTTGGAAGAGCTGTTCCTCAGAACAGCCACCTACTCGTATTAACCTATATGGTTTTACCCAAACCATCACATCCCCTACAAGGACCAATAAACTTAATGGCAAGGAAAGCACCTTAGATTTGATTCTCATACGCAGTCACCACCAAACTTACAAAGTAGGAACCCTCCCCGAAGATGTAAGTGACCATTCACTGACCTTTATAATTAGATATAAAAGTGACATTCCAAACCCAACAACCTACAGGACAATAAGGACCAAAAAGAATTTTAACCCCGATAGCTTTCAAAAAGAACTCTTGGCATGTGATTGGTCACCCCTAAAAAAAACTACCTCGAGATGAATCAGTACAATACTTTAATTCAAAATTCTTAGGTATTTTAGACTACCATACCCCAACACGTACAATTAGAGTTAAGACTAAACCAGCCCCATGGCTCTCAAAAACTTCCAAACAAAAAATCCTCCTTAGAAACACATTGTGGGCAAATTGGCGTTCAACTAAAAACTCTGTTCATCAATTAAAGTTTAGAAATGAAACAAAAAAGCCATATTGTTAGACAAAAAGAATTTTTACTTTGAGCTCCAACAAACGCACCAGAATAAACCACAAAGATTCTGGTCAGGCATTAATAAACTCTTACACCCTGGTCATTCAGTCACACCCGTCCCTTTAGGCTCTGATCACAATAACCCTACTCAAATAGCCAATACCTTTAACACTTTTTTCACAGAGACTATTCAATCTCTTGCTAATCAGCTATCCCCTGATACATCATCATCAACCACCTCCATCACTAATGCACCCCCTTCATTTCACTTTCAGCTTGTTCCTACAGCCCTTGTCTGTACCCTCTTACAAAAGCTTAAACCTACCACCCTCTCTGCAGACCTATTACCTGCAGAATACCTGCAAAAAGCTGCAAAAGCCATAGCCTTCCCAGTTTCCATCCTGATTAACAGAACTATTACAGAAGGAACTATCCCGTCAATCTGGAAAATCTCTCACATTATCCCCTTGCATAAGGGAGGCAACTCCAGTGAATTATCAAATTATAGACATGTAGCTATATTATCACCACTGGCTAAGATCATGGAGAAATGCATTCATAAACAGCTGTTAAACTAACTAATAGAAAATTTACTAGCCAACTGCCAACATTGTTTTAGACCATTTCATAGCACCGCCTCTGCCCTTTTATTGTTTACAGATTGTATTAATAAGAATCGTAACAAAGACAAGTTATCCTCAGCCCTCTTTATTGATCTTTCAAAAGCCTTCGATATGGTTGACCACCACTTACTCATTAATATACTCAAAAACCTGTCTGTAGACACACTGGCTATTCAATGGTTCCAATCATACTTAGACAACAGGCAGCAGGCTCTCCTATGGGGGAACAACCTATCCTCCCACCTCCCAATTGCCCTTGGGGTCCCTCAAGGCTCCATATTAGGCCCTCTCCTATTCTCTGTTTTTATAAACGACATATACTCTGTTATACCTCAAGCTACTTGTATCCAATATGCAGACGATTCCACGCTAATATGCTGTGCCACCTCATCATCTGTCGTACAGTCCATAACCCAGAATGTGTTTAATATAGTCAGAAAATGGCTTCTACAGCGATGCCTCATTCTGAATCCCAAAAAAAACAAAACTGCTACTATTCACTCCCACACATCGGGCCTCCCCACTTAATTTTACTGTCACATCAAGCAATGGCATTATCATATCTCCTGATTGTACTACTAAACTTCTTGGGGTTCTTATTGACAACAACCTTACCTTTGATTCCAGCATTAATAGTACCATAAAAACAGTCAACAAAAAACTAGGATCCCTATATAGGATTAAATCCTTTTTGTCACCACTAGCCAGGACCACCATTGCCCGTATCCACTTAATCTCTACCCTCCTCTGTGCCTCACCTATATATACAAAACTATGTAAAAACAACATCAACAAGCTAGCAATATCCTATAATAATATTGCCAGATTGCAACTGGATCTGCCTTCAAAGCCCACCATTGTGATAATCTTAAAACAGCTAGGATGGCTAGAACTGCTAAATATAATACTATTTAATCGATTAACAGTTGCCTACAAGATTCTGAACCAACCTACTAACATACCAGTACTTACTAACCTAATCACCCCCTATAACAACCTCGACCCTGCGCTCAGCAAATAAATTACTTGTACTAATAGGTAAAGCTAACAACTTGGCTGGTGACTCCTTGTTTGCCAACACAGATTAAAAAATCTGGAACTCCCTCCCAAAAGACCTAACCACCATTACCTCTACAGCATTATTTAAGAGCAAATTGAAGCCATACCGTAAACCACAGTGGTTATGCCCTTGTTCTAACCCTGACTAACTACCACTAATTTCTCAAAGCATTTATTGCCATTACTGTACAAATTAGTTACTTTTCTATTAACTACTAAGAGACTGAATAACCTAGCTACTTTTTTTTTTCAGTCAACTAAAATGAAAGTATTCTCTTATACTAAATTGTTAGCAAAATATTTGCATGACTAACCATAGCTGAAATGTACCATGATTCTGTTACAGAAATGTAACAAAATGTAATGTAGATGATGATTATCTGTACATTTAACTGTATTTGTAAATGTCTCATGTTATATATGATAACGTATTTTTTTGTTTGTTTGAGCTTTTCTCCCCAGGCCTCCACTGAAAATGGACATATATCCAGTTGGACTAGCCCGGTCAACAAATGTAAAATAAAAAATAAAATAAATAAAAATATATGTGTGTATATATGGGTCCACTTTTTAATCTTGAAATACCGAAATCTCGAATTTCAGTATTTAGAGATCAGAATATCGAAAGTGCAGTTTTTCGAAACTGCACTTTGTCGAATCTCAGTTTCCTGAATGCATGATAGCAGTAGTTTGGTATGTACATGATTGTGTACTGTGTCTTTAAGGGTATTGTGTTATGGGGCCGATGTTTGATTATGTATGGAGATTCAGGTAAGTGTTTAATTTTTAAGGGTTTTGGGTTGAAATTTGTTTTTAGTTTTTGTGGGGATTTTTAGTGGTAGGTTGGGGTAAGTAGTTGAGACTGTATGTGTGTGAGTGTTGTAAGTGATGAGTTTAGTACATGTGTAGTGCGTGTGGGTGTTATTGAGTGTA
>NC_056751.1:304459246-304551746 GCF_019279795.1 Protopterus annectens | reverse complement strand
GCTATTACATCAGCTAAAAGAGTTTCAGAACTGCAAGCCTTATCTTCTAAGTCTCCTTATTTGGCTTTCCATAAAGATGAGTATCTCTATGAACCAACCCATCCTTTCTTCCTAAGGTGGTGTCAGGTTCCAGAATAAATCAGTCCATCAACCTCCCAGTTTTTTTCTCTAGTTTCTCAAGCAAAGGGGAACACATTTTGCATTTATTAAATGTTCATAGACAATTACAGTTCTGTCTGCATAGAACTGACAAATTCAGAAAATCAGATCTGTTATTTATCTCCTTTTCAGATTAGAGAGTCTAAACCTGTTACCAAGATAACATTAGCCAAGTGGTTAACTGGTTGCATTTATTTTGTCTATAATAAGTTGGGTTTGTCCTTAGCAAAACATTTGAGATTTCATTCAACCAGATCCATGGCGACTTCTTCAGTGTTTCTATCCAGATTTTCCATGAATGATATTTGTGCTGCAGCCACTTGGGCTAATCCTCATACTTTTTTTTTTTACTCATCAGAAAGTCAATCTGGTCTTTAGGGGAAGAGCAGCCTTTGTCTCAAAAGTAATTAGGAATATCCTTTCTTAGAGTCCACCTAGGGTTTCAGGTAGCTGGGGGACATGTTGAGGAATGAATGAAAATTGAAAACATCAGATAAAAAAAAAAATTATGTACTCACCATAACATTCCATCTGTGTGTCCATTTTCATTCTTCCTCAACTTCCCTCCCTCCATCCCCCTATCTGTTCTGGTTTTTGATTTCTGAAAAAATGAGAGGAAACCGGATGAGCTAATGTTCCTCTTTATGAGCTCCAGATAGTGTTTTCTCTTTTAAATAAGGTTGTGTAGAAATTAAGAGAAGCAAACAAGATCTGAGATATGGAAGGGGACCATAGCATTATGTATAAGGGAGGAGTTCAAGAGTTTGTAGTAGGTCACAACCTGTAAAAGCCGTCGAATCAGATCCGACGATCAGATCTGAACCCATATGTTGAGGAAGAATGAAAATGGACAACACAGATGGAATGTTAACTACATAATTTGCCTTGTCTGCAATTGCTGGCCGGACCTGGAGGATTGAGTGACACCAGCAGATGTTTTACAGTGGCTGTTCAAATCATACTTCTTCCAAATTGGATGGTACCAGAGTAAGACTTTGTTTTTCCAAGACACATACTTGAACCTACTACCTGCGCTAGTTGTTTTCTCTTGCATTGGGTGCTTTTTACGAACATATTATAGTGCAAATGGTACTGAGACAGTTTCCCTACATTTGACAAGCATGGAATGATTATTTAGACCACACGTGTGTGTTGGTCAGTCTCCTCAGATTGAGCTTTGCTTACTTTTACCACCTTGAGTTTTTGGCATTGAATTGTAAAAAGCAACTTACTTTAGCACTCTTTACTGTGCCAGCTTCTCATTGACTCAAAATGGAACAATAACTATAGACCTCACTAGTGTGTTAGTCGGTTTCCTGATATCGGGTTTTTGTAGATTTACAACACCGGATATTTTGCTTATTGAAATCCAAGCGAAAACACAATCAATTAACTTTCCTGCTGTTGGTACCAGCTTGCCACTTGTGTTTGGCACTACCATATGACAGAATATTGTGAATACTTCAATGGTGACATTAGAGGAAGGATCGGCAACCAGGATTCAACTTTGAGAGTTGGTTGGACTTTACACATTGAGTTAATGCATGTTTTTCTTTATTTCTGGTTTTGATTTGCAGGATTTTGATATTATTAACTGAAATTGCAGGCATTTGTATTTGTTTTTTTCGGGATTACATTAGACACAGATCCTGTGTGCGGTCTGTGTTGTGAGGAAGTAAACCCTTTTACCCTTTTCTGCTGCCGTCACTGTTTCCTGACAGGTAGGTCATTCATTCCAGCTCAATTCGACAGGAACGGCAATTTTTATAAATTCAAAATGAAGTGTTGTTCGCAATTTTTCACTATTTTCTTCAACCGTACAGTGTTCGGCACTGAACCAAAATACTAGCGGTATGTTTTACATATACTTTTTCAGATTTCACTTCAGGTAGTTTGAATTGAACAACTTACTTTTTTGCTGGACTCACTGAGTTTGCTTTGGGTGATTATACTCTAAAGGTTATAGACTTGGCTTTGTAGTGTTATCAGCAAAGCAATAGATAGTGCAGATTATATGTTTGTGCAGATTATATGTTTGTTCACCTTTAACATAAATATTTGTGAATTATGGATGTCTGACAATTCGTCTTATACCTGAACAGTTTTTTATTACGCTTTGTAATTGAATTGGCGATTGAGTGATCTTGTCTGAATTGGTGATTGAGTGATCTTGTTACACGAACAACTTTTTTTATGAAGAGGTGATTGCTACACCAGTTCACAGCAAATAAAGCAGCTTCACAAAGAAATTTTAATATCATTTAAATGGGTGACTTATCTGATATCCACATATCTTTACTTGTTTTAGAACACATGTCTAATACTTTAGGGGGCACATTTTGGTTCCACACAAGGCTACAATTGTTTGTATTAAGGTTTTGTTTAATGTAGGAGTATTTTCACACAATTTGTACTAACATGGAAGCAAACCAAGAGGGCAGCTCACAACTGGATGGTAAAGGACAACTAACACAATTAGTTGAACTGTTAACTGAGAAAATGGATGAGGTTTCCACATCACTTCAGTCGTTGCTTTCCTCACAACAGCAGAATATTGTGGAAGATTTTAATACAGGTAGACCTCAACCCAGTGTACCTTATGATAGTACCAACAGATGTTTTCCACAGGGAGTAACAACGAATCTACTGGACACAGGAATGCACTTTCACAGAATATTTCCCTTAACAACAACATCAATGTGGGGCCCCAGGAATTTTGCAACTGGTTGACTCGTGATTTTGATTTTTTTCTACTAGGGTGGTCCAGTTGGATGATTCCCAGATTAGTTTGAAGTCCCGATTTAGGGTATTCGAAAAGACGCTTACTAAACTAAGGTCCCTGCAAATAGAAAATGCTTATCTAAGGGAATATTTACAGTCCTGTGAGGTACCCAAAGGTTTAAGCCTGTTTAAATTTCCATTTGGTGTAGTACAAGGGTCCAAAGAATATTTGGCTTTAGTAGAGATGTTTGGGTTGGAACTATTAGAATTTATAGTTAAATTTAATAGTGAAAGAATTATTGATTTAATTAATGACACAACCAACCTTGAACGGGTTATTAAAAGTGACTTGTTGTTTTGTGAGTACCAACTTAAATGTAACAGTATTTTTAGTTTTGTAGATGAACATGTATCTAGAACAATACAGAAAAAAGAAAAACATGTTAGCTAGGGATAATGTCAAGTACACGGAGGGTAGAGCTTACCCGTTAGCATGGGGTAGTGTGGACAACGCCCATACCACCAAGGACTCCACACCAGTATACCAAGAATCCCAACACGATAGCTGCGACTCCACCCCTGATGAGGCAGAGGCTGCCCCTTTAGCGACACGACTGTGGAGTCCCCCATTCGAACTGAGGAGACTGGAAAGAATTATGAACCAGAAAATGAGTGGCTTTGTACCACTACAGAGGGGCAGGTTCAACCAACAAAGAACCCTTTTTCCAACAAGATAAACTCCAATCAGGATGACAACAATGACATAAACATTCTTAATGTTGGGAGAGGAGGCAAGGTTTTGAGTCTTAAAGGACTCTACATTTTCAACTGTTCGGATATGGAAATCAGCACAACTCACTTCAAGTTGTTTGAAAAAGGGTTCAAGTTTGTACCCTCTCGGAGTGAAATCATAGTAGATACTATCACAGAATTCAAGTTATTTGTAAGGAAATTGAACTTGTCCTATCTATATAAGAACTGTGTGACCCCCCCCCCCCATTTATCAACCGTTTGTATGAAAAGAAGTACTATTAACCTGAACATTCAAAATGTACTCTAGGTTTTTCAAAAAGTTTGTGAAAGAGAGATTTATACTACATACAGCAACAGAGGAAGGGCTTTTCACAACTGAACTACCAAAGAAAGGGATCTTTTAGACAATCTTACCAATGATAGATCAGTTAGAATAATGAAAGCAGACAAAGGTGGGGGTTAGTGATTACTACACAAATAGACTTGTTGTGTCTTTCGGCTTTTCCTGGTTAGGGGTCGACACAGCGGAACTCCGGTCCGCTAATGACTGTGTAGGAAAAATCTTTAGTATGCTACAAGACGAAAGCCATTATAGGATAACTTCCAGGAATGAGATTAATATCTCATATAAAAACATCAACTTATTTCTTGAAGATGCCCTACTTCAGGGCACTATTACAAATGAAACTTATGAGTTCTTATATACCAAGGGGTTATTGATACCTTTAGTCTTCGGTATCCCCAAGACACACAAAAATGATGAAGACTTCTCTTACTGGGTTACTGTAGCAGCCTGGGGTCCAAAACTTACCCTCTGGCAGTGTATTTAGATAGGAAACTAAAAACACTGCCGAACAAATACCAACACATCCTAAGGGACTCATGGGATTTTTTGAGGAAGTTGAATCATGATCTTTTGAGGGAAAGAGCACAATTTCTGACCATTGATGTCATAGACCTCTTTTCCTGCATCCCCCACGATACTGGACTAGAGTTCTCTGAGAAAGCTATTTCACATGATTATCTTGTTGACCCCTCTGAGATTAGAATTTTAGTTGACCTTATGGACTTTGTGTTTAGTAGCAACTACATTTTCTATGAAGGTGAATACTATAAGTAGGTGAGTGGGGTGGTAATCGGTACTGCTTGTGCCCCCATTTTTGCAAACCTAGTTACGCTTACTCGGGAGAAACGATACTTGTTTCAGTTGAGATTTATTAAGCTTTGGTCGCTTTACTTTAGATACCTTGACAACATGTTTTTTTGGTCTGGGATGATGACTGTAATGACTTAAAATCCTTTTTGAGCTTTTTACCAAACACCACCAATTTTTTGAGATTTACTCACTGGTTGGGACAGGGTGAAATACACTTTTTAGATATTCACCTGGAGATTCAAGATGACATTTTAGTGTCTAGTATTTACAGGAAAGACACCTTTTCAAAGTCATACCTCCATTTCACTAGTAACCACCTCATCCATTGTAAGAGAAATTTAGTTAAGGGACAATTTATACTGCCCGTATGACATCCAGTGAGGAATTATTGATACATGAGTTTGATTTGATCTCTAGAATGTTTTTAGACAGAGGTTACCCTTTGGATTTTGTTACAAAACTCAAGATGGTGGTAATGGGCAAAAGGGATAGTCATTTTCCATGTGTTTTATACAAACCCCACCTACTAGCCGAGATGGGTATGATTACCGGTTCCAACCAGGTAAATTTTCCCTGGGTATGGCTATTAAACACGATGTACTTAGTACTATGGTTAAGAAGATTGTTACTCACAATTGGGCCATTCTTCAGCTTGATGATGATTTACACCAGTATTTAGGTGATAAACCCACGTTTGTTTACAAAGTGCATAGTAACTTGAAGGAGATGCTAGAAAAGTGCATACCTACATCGAGGCCAGGTATTAACAAGTGTGGCAGATGTAAATATTGCCAATACATTTTAGAGAAAGGTAGAATCACTTTAAATAATACATGCAAAAATACTGTTACCTTGATGAGAGGAGACTGTAAAACCACAGGTTTGGTGTACATTGCAGTTTGCAACCAATGTAGTGATTTCTGTGTAGGTAAGACAGAGAGGAAACTGGCCAAAAGGGTTTATGAACATCTTTACGATATGAAAAGGGCCAGTCTAAATAATGCTTTATATAAACATTCACTGTCTTGTATGGGTTTCAAAAAAAATTATTTGGTATTCTAGAAATAGTTCCCAAGGACCCCAGAGGGGGCACTTGGGAAAACAGACTAGAATACAAGGAGCTTCCCTGGCAACTGAGGTTAGATGCCACAGTTAAGCCTGGCCTCAATGAATTTGTTTCCTTACAAGCTGTCCTCAGACTTAGAGCTGCTAAATTGTAACCGACTATTATACTATTGTTTTAAACATAGATGTTTGTGATATGAATTTTGTATTATTTTTTAACACTTATTAGATTTGAAAGATGTGTGTTTTCTAATGTTTCTGTTCTATATTCTGATATTTTTTTAATTTTCGAGTTAGGTGCATTTAATTTCCTGAGAAATCTTGAAAACATTTTTTTAGTTGTGTATTCACTTTTTGTGAAATTGAAAAAAAAAATTTTAACAGATCAGTTTAAATAAATGTTGCAAACTCCACACTGTTTTGTATATTCTCAGCTGGAGTGAGGGGAGTGCCTTCTGTGTGGAGTCTGCATGTCCTCCCTGCAGTTGGGTGGGCGTTAGAAAGACATGCGTAAATGGGCGTGCCTTCGTTGAAGGTTGAATGTCGAGCTGGCACCTCGGCGTTCATCAAAATCTACTGCCAATCATTAGTGGTGGCGACCCCTAACCGGGAAAAGCCAAAAGACAACAACAACTTGTTGAGTCAGGTCTACCAACCAGCAGTACCCATTTAGTTTAACTTAATTGTTTCTATTTATTGGAACACTTAATTAGAACTGTTAATACACTGGAGTACTATTTAAACAGGATCAGTATAACAGTTTGTTAGTTCTGAGGAAGTCCAGGGTTGGACGAAAGTGCTTTACTTTTCTTTGTATGTTATTTTAATAAAAGTTTTGCTCCTGTTGTATCTTCACCTGCTTTGCTGACTACAACACTTCTTGGATGACAGTAGCATTATGTATAAGGGAGGAGTTCAAGAGTTTGTAGTAGGCCACAAGCTGTAAAAAGCGGTTGAGTCAGATCCAAGGATCAGATCTGAACCCACATGTTGAGGAAGAATGAAAATGGGTAACACAGATGGAATGTTATGGTTTTAAGTACATAACTTCTTTTTCATACTTGTCATCCATTAGTACTAAGGCGAACAAGATTTAGGCAGCTCAGCATCTGAAATTTCCCTGAGCCACTGGCCCCATCCTTTCTACCCATAGTGCTGCAAGTGTCCTACAGATTTCTTTTGCTGTGCTAAATACATAAATATCAGATGAGTGACTCCCAGGCTACTTTTAGCAATTTTTGCTCTTTCTGACACAAAGAATTTCAAACTTTCACTATTTTCTTAATTTATTTGAATCATTTCCTCATTCCCTAACTGTGTGCCTTCTCTCAAAGCAATTTGTTAATTTGTTCTTTAATTTTTGAGGAGATTTTCCCTTTTACCTCTCACCCTGTTTGCAGGCATTTTGCCTCACCTTCACTGTTGTTCTTTGCTCTTCTCTTTCTGGATAGTACTTAAATTATGGGATGATATTCCCCATAACTATCCTAGCATCTCTGCTAAACCTCAAGTCTAACAGCATCTTTTTTCATCTTTTTTTGGTTCATAGGTAAGTACTAGGCTAGCTGACCTAGGGGCCATTTTAAGCTGAGACAGTTTCCCTTTTGTGGTCAGAATAACCTATCCCATGTGGTCATAGATTGACCTTACCCACCCCATGGTCGATAATTATATATTACTCCTAATGATAATAACTGGGATTTTGTGGGGTCATACCATGAATAATTTGAGGGGACCCATGCATGAGATAAAGCATTTAGGAGCTTCCTCTGTCCATTAGTAGTACAAGGTGTTCCTAGGGTAAATGTTCTGTTTCCCATCCATAAATCTAAGTTGTGCTTGAATATGGACAGGGATGAACTTTGTTTTGTGTGGATGGAGAGTCTGTTCCACATCAACTTTATCCTGTGCAAGAGATACATGTCCCTTTAAACCATTCCCTAGACCAAGTATTTCTGATGCCACGCGACTTGCTGATGTGCAGTAAATCCGTCAGTAATGGGTTGGAGGATGCCTTGTATGCCAGACACTGGTCACCTCTTAGCAGTCTGTAGGATACTGAGTATAGTGACAGGGCTTTGTGTCAGTCCATGTAGGACATGTTTAGGTGTTCTAGACTTACAGTTAGGTATCTCTGTGGGTGTTCCAGTTGATGCATGTGTCTGGACAGATACATGCCAAAGGGAGCATTATATTCAATGACTGGCCTAATGAGGGCTGAGTAAAGGGGGCTATGACATCCCTAGATCTAGACACAATCCCTTTATTTAAAAGCAGCGCAATATAGAAGGATCTTCTTACAACAATATACAGATGTTGGTCAAAAATTAGGTCACATATGTTCCTAAATCGCAAACAGCTGGTTTCTTAGGGGCATAAGGTCATTCTGGTAGTTCTTTGGGGAAGATGACTTCCCACAGGATACAATAATACATTTTTTGGCATTTAGTTTCAGGCCATGATTTTGGCACTAGTTATTTATTGGGACAAAACCATCCTATAGGATGACTAGGTCATCTGGGGATTCAGTGACCACTCCTAGCTTGCATTCATCTAAGTCAGCCAGAGACCTTTGATATTGGTGTTTACTTCAGAAAAATAAATGCCAAATAGGAGAGGTCCTAGCACAGAACCCTGGGGACTCTACTGGTGACTGGTTTCTTTGTGGAGGTAACTTCCCTTATTTTGATTATCTGTGTCCTATTTATTTGCCAGTTGGCAATGCAGCTAGTGACATAGGAGTTTATTCCCAGTTTATTTAACTTTTCTGCTATGCCTGAGGGGGGATTGTGTCAAAAGCTTTGGCCAGGTCAAAGTATACCATATGTAATACTTTGATTTCATCCATTGCTTTGGTGACCTTTTCAAAAAAAAAAAAAATTCACCAGGTTTAGTAAGCATAACCTGCCCGTGATGAATCCAAACTTGAGACAAGTCCAGTGTCTGGGGTTTCCCTGTGTCTTGATTGATTAATTTCATGATAAGCCTTTCCATGGCTTTGCATATGAGGCTGGTCAGACTTCGGTCTGTAATTGCTTGGATCTGTGGAAGGTCCTCCGTTATGCAGTGGAATGACTGTAGCTGTTCTTCCATTTGCTTGTTACAAAATCTGTACAGAGGCTGAACCTGAACAGGGTTGTTAGGGGTGAGGTTGAATCTTGCGTCATGCTATTTAAGATGCATTCAGGGATATTGTCAGGACCAATTATTGCAGTGTTTTTAGCATCTGATAGCACTTTTATAACTTGGGCTTGTGTGACAGCTGGAGGTGAGATAAATGGAGGGGAGGGAGGGGAAAAGTTAGAGCTAAATTTATCAGCTAGTAGGTTCAATATATCTTCAGCCTCAATATAGTTAACAACGTTCACAATCAGTTCAGTGCATTGCTGCATTGTGCTTTTCAGTTTACGAACATAACTAAAAAATGCCTTGTGATTGTCTTTGGCTTTGGTGGATTTTATTAAGCTCTTGAGATTTTTTTTATGTTAGTGGCAAGGGCTCTAACATTCTGGGAATTCTTCTTCTTACTTTTGGTCAGAATTCTTTTCCTTTTTATTTTAAAGCTTATAGATGTTATGGTCCTACCATGAAGTTGGAAAAGCATCCAAAATGTGTAAATATGGGAAAAAGATCCTACCCAGGGACAGGGATACATAGTGTGTTTTTTGTTTGGGTGAGAAACATTATGATGAAGACTGAGATATTTATGTGACTTACTACACTCATTACTGTTAAAAATATGAGAAATAAACTTTTGCTGGAGAAATATCAGCAACATTTGCTGTCAGTTATAAGCAGGCTTTAAACTCAACCACAGTTTTGAAATTATCCTGTTTGAGCTTGAGTTCTGAACCCAAGACTGTCAAGTTAAAAAGACAAAGCTAAAAGGAGAAAGCAGGTGCCAGGAAAAATAAACATCAAAGCACACCACCATGAACAGAACAATGTAAGGAAATGCTGTAAACTTTTTTTTCTCACATTCTGGTACCTCGGCCTTTCGCCTTCAATGGAACAATTTACTACAAAAAATCATCTCCTTATATACCAAATATTATAAGCAAATGCATTCAGTTAATTAATTAAATAATCAAATTACATATCTAATATTCACAATTAACTAATTTACTTAAAGTGCAACCACATAGTGCAAATCCAAAACACTTTAAAAAGGGAAAAAGAACAGTATATATACATCAAAATGCAATGAATTGAAAAGCAGCCACATCTGTATTTTAAGAATAAATAGATGATTCATGTGTACAAATAAATAAAAAACAATTATAATCCATATATAAAAATAACTTTAAATTGATTTTATTTTATGTTTATATTATTTCATATCATAAACACCCTTACCAGAATCCTATAAGTTAATATACTCATGAAAAAGTCCATCTAAACCTATCAATTAACCAAAAACATGAATTTTGCAAAAATAACTGTTTAAATTTGTACTTATATCATTAACTAATTCTAATGTTGATTTTAATATTACTGTACTTATTCTTTGATCCCACTGTATTAGTTTTTACAAAATTATGCCACTATCTAAATTCATTCCCATAGGACTTAATGTATGATAATTAATTATCATCCTATATTCAAGTTTGTTCAATTTCCTTTTAAAATTGCCGTTATAAACTTTAGGTCATGCTACAACACTAAATATGAATCCCCCCATAAAATCTGTTTGTGCTGATATGAAATAATTAGCCACAGGGCTATCCATATTTTTCCTCCTAATATCTCTAATATGTTCTAAAATCCGAAACTTAACCTGTCTTTTAGTCTGCCCTATATACCAATCAATGTCTTTGGACAATCACATCCAATGACATAAATCACTCCACATGAGTTGCAATTAAATTTCTCTTTGGCAAAATATGATTTTCCATGAATCTTGCTACCATGCAAGTTTTTGACCTTATCACATACAGAACATTTCCCATATCTATACATGCCAATAGATGTACCATCTCTAACCCCTTGGGTTTTTCTATTTAACAGTTCTTTGATATTATTGTACCTATCATCTGAGAAAGTTATATGTCTGGGAAAAAGTTTCCCCACCATTACATCCTCAGTCACTATACACCAAAATTGTCTTATTATTCTTTCCAAAGTTTCAGAAAAATCAGAAAACTTGGTTACAAAAAAAAAAACAAATTTTCTTCTTCTTGCAACCTATCGCCTTCTGCATAGTGACAACCTACTCTATGTCCCTGATTGCAAACCTTTTGTTGGGCTCTAGACAGTGTAATCTCAGAATAGCCTCTTGATAATAATCTTTCATGTACCTCACACATTCTTTTTCAGAGGTATTAAAGAATATTCTTCTGAATTCACCATATGGTAGTGCATTAAGTAAATGTGGGGGATTCACACTATCAGCATGTAAAAAATTGCTCACAGAGGTGGGTTTTCTGTATGGTCTGTGTTGAACTTTGCCTTGCCCATCTATATAAAACTCTACATCTAAGAAATCTATGTTGTCGTCCATACATTGCCAAACAAATTTCAGCCCATGTGTATTTCCATTAAGATCCTCCATAAATTTGTCAAACTGCAATTTGTCACCCCTACATACAGAAATAAGAACATTTATGTAACGTTTGTAGTACACAACATGATTTACAAAAAAAAGAATTTTGGAACATAAATTGTTTTTCAAATTCACTCATGTATATGACAGCGTACGAAGGGGTGAATGCTGCCCCCATTGCCGTACCTTTAGACTGTAAATAGAATTATTTTTTCCACACAAAATAATTGCGGGTCAAACTAAACTCTATAAGGGACAGCAAGAAAAATGTACGGGGTCCTTCCCCCATTACTTTCATCACAGCCTCCAAACTCCATCTTATCTGTATATTAGTATACAGCTTTGTCACATCAGCAGTAGCCCAGAAATAATTCTTGTCCCACTTCATGTTACACAGATCTTAGTATTCTTAATATGGGATACCACATGGGTCAAATATGTTTTCAAGTGAAAATTTAAAAACTTGTTGACTTTTTCTATGTATGGAACCTATGCCTGACATTACTGGTCTGCCAGAAGGATTTGTGATATCTTTGTGAATTTTAGGAATAGCATACAAATAGGGGTGCTTGGGTTCATTAACAATCAGCTTCTTAACATAGTTTGATTTTAGAAATCCCAAATGTTCCCCTCTTTCCAATAGTTCACAAAGTTCCTCACTGTACTGTTGCACCAGATTACCAGGCAGCTTTTTATACACAGTTTCCTCAGATAGCAAATCCAACACCATATTATCATAATGTTCAACCTTCAAGATGATCATATTACCCCCCTTAGCTGCTTCTTTAACAACTATTCTATCTAATAGTGTTCTTAATACTTTAAATGCAAGCCATTCACTTTTGCTAAGATTATATTCTTGATGTTTTTTACAAAAAATGCAAAATTCATGTTCTATTACAGCGCAAACAGTGTTTTCAAAAACATTAATGGCATTCCAGTATTTAGGAGGCATAAAAGTACTGTTAGAAGGGAAAATGGGTATAGGCATAAACCCATAACCCAGACATAAATCCCCACGTTCAGAATCATCACATTCACTATTCTTATCTGAAAGCAAACTTCCAACTCATCATAAATGCTTAAGTTTAACAATTCATCATTGTCAGAAATATTACATAGATCCTGGTCACATTTTTTTTCTCCATCATGAAAATAGGCTCTCAAATTTAATTTACGAACAAACCTCTTGACATCTACTATAATGTCTGCTAATGTGGGGGTTCTGGTGGGTACAAATTTTGCGCCCTTCAGTAACACACTTTGCATATCAAAAGTCAAACATTCATCTGATAAGTTAACCACATTTAAAGCGACATCAGTAAAATGCAATACACATGAGCAAGGCACTAATACACGACTGGAAAAATCAGTAATATCAGGTAGCAGATTCTCATTTGCCAAATTAAAACATTCTTTAGATGAGTTAGCGTTTTCTGAAACAACATCAACAGAATTAACTACACCTGGATAAGGCATATTTTCAGTTCTAAAAGACTTGCTTAGATTCGGTAACAAACTTGCACTAAAAACATCAATATCAGTATTCACATTAACATGACTCAGTATGGGGGGGGGGGTTAAAGTCCTTACTGTCTCTACTTCTACTGATTGTTGTTCCGTCTCCCTCGATTCTTCCTGGACCGAGTTTGCACTTGTGAGGGTGCTGTACTGGAACCCAGAATGTTTTTTTGTATGTCCCTCTGATCTTTCCAATGGACAGTCATTAACAATGTCCTCAAAAGATACACTTTTTCTGCTCCCGCTGGTCTCAATTGAGGAACAGGATGATCCACTGGCACTTGGCACTATGAAACAGTGAAATCCAATTGCTTTAGTCACACTTCCTCAAATGCAAATCTTTTAAAGATGACATTACATACATGATAAAGGGATATCCAAAAACAATTTTTATTTTGGTGGGGGGCAAGCTGCCCTTCATTTCTCACATGGGGCAAGCCTCCACTTTCTGAACTTTTGTGTACCAGCTACACAGTTACACAATATTGCAGAAGGGAGAAACTTCCCAATATGGTGCACAGCAGTCTCAAACAATCATTTGTTTCACTTTAACATGAGCATAGATTTAGGACACATAGAGAAGTCATAAAGATGTCTATGCTGACAGAATTCAGAGTAAAAATGCTGATTATCATCAAGATTCCTCTTTATGTTCTAGCTCTAAATGTCCCAGAAATGAAATATCTTCTTCTGTTTCTTCCCTTTTAGGTTTCTATACTCTTCCAGTTATGACAGTGTCTGGGACTTCTAAGGACAATCTTTGTTTTCTCTAGGTCCCCATCTGCCACATCTTTCAAGTCCAGTAGAAATGTTATAATCCTTTTTTTTTCCCTGAAGGCATTCCTCTGCCACTTTCTTCATGTCACACATAAGCATTTTTGTTGAAACTGGCTGTCAGAAAATGGTGGAGGCATTCTAATAGGTTCATGCAGTGATCCACTCCCCCCACCGAGACAAGACGTGTTTGGCTCCTGATTCTAGATTCTCCAGCTCCAGTTCCAGTGATGCCAGTGCTTGACACACAGGAGCCAATACTATGACTTTGTCACTACTGTCTTTAGCTGCAATCAGGCTTGTAGACTTTGGAGCCTGATCTGTTATCTTTGGCTATGCAACAAGCACTGACTTTTTTGATGCTGATGCCATCAGGCTTTAGGGTTAATGCTCTTGACATCCGCTTCTGGATCAGTAGGTGTCCTGGACTCAGTGCAAGGAGTCAGACTGGTGGGAGCATTGTCAGGGATGATCATTTCTTCTCTACCCTTAGCCCCAGTAGGTTGTGGCTAAATGAATTTCTGCCTCTGTTAAAGATATCACTTTGTCTGGTACTTCGGTCTTATACCATCTTTCTAATCAAGACAGAGAAGCTGGGATCCCTGTAGGCTGCTCACATGCATCTGTTGCACTGAAGTCTTCCACATTGTCCTTGGACCCCTCCCTTCCAAGCTGGTCTGTGGAGTGTAATTGTCAGGGGAGACACTTGCACTCTGCACAGGAGTATCCTACTTCAGACACATAGGAGAATGAAGGTTTTGACTTCTCACATTTCCCCTTACATGACCCTGACTACAAGGAGATTTTGGAAATGGTAAGGCAAAAATAGGGATGGCCCACTGATCCCCACCTTCTCTTTTCAGAACATCCTGAAGGAATCCTTTCATTCCCCAGCTTTCTTCTTGGGTAGCCAATCAAATTGACAATTATTATTATTGTTATTACTAGTATTATTATTATTGCTGTTGTTATTATTACTAATTATTATTCAGCTGTTGACAAGGACTGTGTGAGAGAACAACAGTGCAATAATATCTGTTCTGTAAAGGACAGACATGATCCTTCAGCCTTCCAAAGGCTGGATGTGCTGGATAGAGTTATCCGGTTAACTTCATAGTTACAATAGTAGCTCTTAAAGAAGATCCAGCCTTGAAGAGTCCTGAAGTTCATCCCCTATACAATGAATACTGGACAATGGACATATTTGAGAAGTATATTTGCAAGTTTTTAACTTTTACTCAGAGGGTAATAAACTACCTGTCCCGTGTGCTGTGTTTTCACCAAGAATTGATTGATGAGATCAGCCAGTCACTGGAAAGGTTGCTTGAGGGAGACTTGAAATTTAAGATATGGTCTCAGATAATAACTATATCTTTGATTGCCAATATCACCACACACTGAGCACATAATTCTTCTGATAGTGAGACTAGAGCAGTAGATTTTGCATAGCTGTCTACCATTATGCTTGTTTGCATCACTTAGGCTTCCTTAACAACCAGTTTGATGGCTCAGTGCTTTTCAGACCCACAGAGAGTGAAATGGACTGGAAACAATGGAACAAGAGGGCAAAACCTTAATGGCCATTGGAGTAAATTTCAAAATTCTCCAAAGTCCAATGTTAAGTTGTCAATCTCGCCTTCATTCTTGCTGGATGGGTTCGGAGCCGATCCTCGGCTCCGACTCGGCACTTGCTAAGCTTGAGAACTCCTTTTACCAGCTCGAGGCAACCCTATATCCCATGATGCAAGGCGAGACTACCCCAGATCTCGTTTGCCGCTTCGCGAAGAGGTCTCTTTTTTTGCCAGCTCAGGTGAGTTTTCTAATTCAACAGAATTTTTCAAGGGTTTTCCCTCCCTTTTTCTTATTTTTTCTTAGTTTATTTATAGTGTGTATAACTATACTAGTGCCCACCCTATATTCCTCCTTTTGGGTAAAAGTTAAATTTCTCAGTTAGGCCTAAGCCTCCCAGTTCTTTAATCCCTGTCAGTTTGTGTGTGTTTTGGGGTTAATTGTGTGAATTGTTGAGTGTGTGTTTTATTGTTTTTCTTAGACTATGTCTAGGGAAGGAAAGGTCTCAGGCTTCAAGAAGTGTGACTCGTGCTGTCAGAAGATGTCTCTGACAGACGGTCACACTTCTTGTGTGTACTGCCTGGGGCCTTTACACCTGCAGGACTCCTGTGCTATATGCCACTCTTTTAGCCAGAGAGTCCTGCAGGAGAGGAGGAACAAACTGATCCTCCGTGGCTTATTAAAGCCAGAAGGTTCACTGACAAAGGCTGGGTCGGGTAAACCTTCTAAGCCACCTAAGGTTCAGGCTACAGTTGTTAAGCCTTCCCCGGTGGCTCCGACTCCTTCGGAGTCGAGATCGGCTCCGGCTGGAGCCGATCTTTCTTCCACTGAGATGGTAGTGTCGGTTCCTTCCGGCTCCGACACACAGTCTCCAGTTGCCTTGTCGGCACCGACTGGTGCCGAGGTGTTATCCAGTATCGGAGCCGAAAAGTCTTCGGCTCCATCTGGAACCGAGAGGACGTCGGCTCTGATGGCTTCGTCCAAGAAGAGATCTCGGTCCCCTTCTCTGGAGTCGATTCGCTCGGCTCCGAGGTCTCCTCTTTTATCGGAATGGAGTCATCGGAGCCGATCTTCGAGATCTTCCAGGCTGTCAGACCACGATTTAGAGAGGGTGGTAAGCAGGCTGTTGAAGTCACAGGCACTAGCCCAAATGCTCCATAGCCCATCTCAACAGACTTCGGCTATTGCTCTTCCCCTTGAACTTCCTCCTCCGACTCTCCTCCAGAGTTCGGAGCCGGAGCTTTTCGGGACAGTGACCGTGTCGGCGCCGGAGCCGATACATCCCCTTTCAGCTCCGTCGTCTTCGGCTCCGATCTCCTCCATGAGACCTTCCTTGGAGGGATCCGGTCATCGAGTTTCCCTTGTCGGCTCCGAGGGGGCTAGTGGCATTGGACCCTTGTCCGACCCCGCTCTCCCTCTCGGGGCTTCGGCTTTGGTGAGCTCGGCACCGACATCGGCCTCGGAGCCTTCTGTCTCAGTGGAGCCGGGAATTCCTGTCTCTTCAGAACAGGAGTATTCTGGTCTCCCTGGGAGAGGAGCCTTTGAGGTGATGAGGAGTGTCCTGGCACCTGAGCCAGGTCAACGGTCCATTCCTTTAGCTCCTCCCTCTTCAGTGCCTGTTGATGTTTCTTGCCAGCCTCTTGCTCCTAGGCCCAGGGATCCATCGCCCCAGGTTTCCCCATTGGGAATAACTTCCTCTTCTGAGGTTTCTCCTGATCCCGCAGGAGAACCTCCGTGCAAGAGGACGTGTAAGAGGAAACACACAGACTCCCCTGAGTCTACAACATCAGATACTGACTTAGATGAGTCGGAGGGTTCCCCCAGTCCCCCTCTGAGGATGTCTCCTTTTCAGACATCCTGGAACTCCTCAAACAGAGGGGGAACTGGCCTTTCATTGACCCCTCCGAGGATGAATCGGTATACCTGGAGGCTTTTGGATCCCGACCCTCCACCTCCTGGGTGTCTCCGCCTTTTGACCCACTCATGCAGGTAGTGGCTCGGAAGGCGTGGGCAGCCCCAGATTCTGTGGAACCTGTCCCCAGGAGGCCATCCAAATTTATTACGGCCCCTTCAGACAAGCAGTTTCTTTCTAAGGGCGTCTCTGTGGATGCTATGGTGGTGGCGGCGGCCACCAAGAAGGAACTTGCGGATCCTTCCGTGCCTGTCCATCCTCCTAACAAAGACTCTAGGACCATGGATAGGTGTTTCAAGCGGATGTTTTCTTCAGCGACCTTTGCTATGCGTTCGCTGAACTACCTTTGTCATTTCACCAGACTTCAGAGAGATATTCTCAAGGAACTAGGTGAAGTGGTTCAGGATCCTTCAGCTGCTGGGGCTCAAGACAAGATTGCCTCACAGCTAGCAATTCTAAATTCTTTAACCAACTCCTCCATGCGGCTCATATCCTATGCGGCCGATGGAGCGAGCCGCAGGCACAGGAGTGGCACTTAGGCGTCAGGCCTGGATGCGGCTTTGTAATTTCGCGGACCCCTTTAAGGCGTCCTTCACCAATACCCCCTTTGACGGTTCGGCTTTGTTCGGACCTCAGGTGAAGGAAACCTTGACCAGGTGTGAACAAGATGGCAAAACCCTTTCTGCCGTTGGAGTCCATTTTTCCACTCCTTCAAGACCCTATCCTAAAGGTCAGAAAGGAGGAAAGATGTGGTTCCGTAAAGCCCAAGGAGTTACGCCGGACACACATGGTCAGTTTACCCCCAGAGGCAGAGGGGGTAACAATAATAGACGCCGCCCTAGAGGCAGGGGGGGTCCCCAGAATCAGGGTAGCAGGGAGCCTCTTCCTGACAAACCCTTTCAGCATCCCTGAGGTGTTGCCCGACTGTCCACCCTTGGAGGCAGTCAGGGGAAGGATATCGCTGTACCCAGTAGCCTGGCGTTCCCTCTCACAAGACATGTGGGTACAGTCGATCATATCCGAGGGTTACAAAATCCACTTCGAAAGGTATCCCGTACCTCACCAATCCCTTCCAGACATCTCACCCGGTCTTATGGCTGCGGCCATTGTACTTCTACCATTAGCTCACTTCCACATGCGTCTTCTGCAGTGGATGTTATTCACTCAGTGGTCATTCCAGAACCTACCCATGAGGCAGGAAATTTTGGTTACACAATCATGCAGGACTCATCTAACCTGGTGGATATCTTCCCCTCTGCTCCATCAAGGCCGACCATTTGTTCCCCCAACTCCGGTTGCCACAGTCACTTCGGATGCCTCTCTGATCGGGTGGGGGGGCATTATCAGGGCAGGATGGTCCACGGGACTTGGCAACCCACAGAATGCCATCTGCACATAAATGTCCTGGGGATGAGAGCGGTGCTTTTAACGTTGCAAGCCCTCAGCGACTTTCTTCCCTCGGGGACTATTGCAGTTCAAACGGACAACATGTCTGTAGTCTGGTACATCAACAAACAGGGCGGGACCAGGTCCTATCCTTTATGTCGAGAAGCTCTTAGACTTTGGCAATGGGCAATCTCCTCTCATCTGTTTCTGATAGCAATGCACATCCCCGGCAGGTCCAACCTCTTAGCGGACAGGCTGAGCAGAGCTATTCTCATGCCTCACGAGTGGTCTCTCAAACAATCGGTAGTGGACGAGATTTTTCTGAAGTGGGGCACTCCTTGTTGCGACCTTTTTGCTACACCCCAAAACAGCAAATGCCCGGACTTCTTCACCCTCTTTCCCCTACCAGGCCATCCCCTGAGAGACTCTCTAACCCAGGATTGGCCCCGGGGACTTCTGTACGCCTTTCCCCCATTCCCCTTAATTCCACAGGTCATTCAGAAAGCTACCATTTTGAGAGCCAAGTTGACTCTCATTGCCCCTTACTGGCCTCGACAAATTTGGTTTCCATCCCTACATCGTCATCTCCTGGTGCAGCCTTGGCATCTGGACCCAGTTCCGGATCTTCTGATCCACCAAACGGGTCAACAGCACCGGGCCATTCGTTCTCTCAACCTCACTGCTTGGTTGCTCCACTTCCTTCCCTAGCCAGGCTTCCTATGATCTCTGATCCTGCCAGAGATATCTTAATAGCTTCCTTAAAGTCGTCCACCAGAACGGTTTATGCTAGCAAGTGGCGGCGTTTTCCCTATGGGCAAACTCCAGGCGCATTGATCCTTTTACTGCACGGTGCATTCAATTTTAGATTTTCTGGCTGAAGTTTTCAGTCAGGATCTTCTTCATCGACAGTTAAAGTTCAACTGGCAGCAATTTCTAAATATCATGTTGGCTTGCAAGATCATAACATAATGTCGCATAGACTATGCAAAGCTTTTCTGAGAGGTGTTTTCTCCTAAAGCCTCCAGTAAAACATCCTCCTCCACAATGGGATCTGAATTTGATGTTAGCATCCTTGATTTTACCCCCCTTCGAACCGTCTGCTTCATGCTCCTTAAAATTGCTGACCTGGAAAACAATATTCTTAGTGGCTGTCACTTCAGCAAGGAGGGTATCTGAACTTCAAGCTCTCTGCATCCGTTCCCCATACTTAGTTTTTCACAAGGACAGGGTATCCTTGAGAACTAATCCATCTTTTCTGCCCAAAGTTGTTTCTCAGACTAATATTAATCAATCCATCGATCTACCAGTTTTTTTCCCTAATTATTCCGACAGAGCTGAACAAAAACTTCATTTTTTGGATGTCCATCGTCAACTCAGATATTATTTGCATAGAATTAAACAATTCAGGAAATCTGATCAATTATTTGTTTCCTATGCAGAAAACAGGAAAGGTCTCCCAGTGTCGAAAGTGACCTTATCCAGATGGTTGTCTTCTACCATTTCTTATGTGTATTCGCTCAGAGGCAAGCAACTACCCTCAAAACCAAAAGCACATTCAGCCAGGAGCCTGTCCACATCTACAGCTTTTCAGGATAGGCTACCCATTGATACCATTTGTGCAGCAGCTACTTGGGCCACTCCTCATACCTTTATCTCTCATTATAAATTAGATTTGGCCTCCAGGGACAGAGCCAGTTTTGGTTCCACAGTACTCAAGAGTCTGTTCCATTGAGCCACCCGGGATACAGGTGCTAGGGACGCGGTCCCATCCAGCAAGAATGGCGAGATTGACAACTTAACATTTAGAAGTTATGTACCTACCATAACGTTCCATGTTAGTTGTCTTCTCTCGCCTTCTTTCTTGCGTCCCTCCCTCCTTCCCCCTGGCCTGGACAGATCTTGAAGGGCTTCTCTTTCTCAGGTTTCACTCTCCTGAGTCTTCAGTAGAAAGAGTCTATCTTAAGAACTTTTTTGCCTAGTTCTTCTAGGTTAGTCTTTGCTCTTCCTTTGGGAATAGTATTATTTAGCAGGGTTTTATAGCTACCAAACGAGATCTGAGGTAGTCTCGCCTTGCATCATGGGATATAGGGTTGCCTCGAGCTGGTAAAAGGAGTTCTCAAGCTTAGCAAGTGCCGAGGATCGGCTCCGAACCCATCCAGCAAGAAAGAAGGCGAGAGAAGACAACTAACATGGAACGTTATGGTAGGTACATAACTTCTAATTTCCGAGAATGCAGTGGAGTTCAAACCAGCTGTAATTCTGGTGTGACCAACAACAAAGAGCATTTCAGAACAATCAGCAGCTAAAAGGTGGTAATCCTTGGCGGAACCAGTGATAGTTCTGTCTTGTTTGGGAGGACAGAAAACTTATTCATGATTTATTGCCCAAATGTCCCACTCTGGAATAAGACAAGGAATGTATCCCCGCACCATTTGCCTGACAGCCATGGTGCTAACTGTTCTTAGGAAAAGTGAATAAGGACAATAACAGTCAAAGGCTGGAGGTTTTTTAGATGGTCAGCATATGGCATCTACTTTAGGCTTGTGATTCTTTTAGTGAGGTATTTTTGTGGCCTTTCCAGCTGTTGCAGATGTCTTGTGAGGTACATACTAAACGGTAGGCATTATACTCTACAGTGGGTCTAATAAGGGATGAGTACAGTGGGACAATGACCTCCTTTTTTCTGGATGAAAAACCCTTAGTGATGAGGTGTGCCACATAGAAGGATTTCCTGACTGTTGAGGCGGTGTGGTTATCGAAAGTGAAACCACTGTCCACCTGTGTCCCTAAGTCTCTCATCACACTTTCAATGTTTAGTGTACTGCCACCTATGTGGTAATTCATGGGTACATGTTTTTTTCCAAAGGAGATAACTATACAATGTGAGAGTGTTCAATCTCGCCGTTTGTTCTTACACCTGGGTTCGGAGCCGATCCTCGGCTCCGTGTCGGCCACTTGGCAAGCTCTGCATCGAGAAGAAGCTCGAGACCAACCTAACTCCCACAATCCCCCTCTGCCTTTACCTCAGATCTAGTTTGCCGCTGCAACGTTCGCATCAGATTGATGAGCTCGAGCAACCTTAAGCTAAGATTTATAATTTTCTTATATTTCTTCTAAATTTTTTTCTAAAAAAATTGTCTTTAAGTGACTGTGTGTGTGTGTTAGTAGTGTTTCGAGGAATTCTCGGTTCCGTATAAAGTCTTTTTATATACTTTATTAGAGTTTTCCCTCGGGGCCTACCCCACCCTTTAACTTGGATTGACTACTGGATTGACTTTTTACAGGATTTGACAAAAAGTTTTCTGGATTAGACAAAATTACTGGACTTGACATATTATTGACTATTTCACTGTTAGCTGTACCTAAATTTGTGACATGTCTGAGAAAGCTAAGTCTGGCTTTAAACGCTGCCAGTGTGGGCAGAAGATGTTGGTGACTGATAATCATAGTTCCTGCGTCTACTGTCTTGGCCCTCTCCATCTGCAAGAAGACTGCTCAATCTGTCATTCTTTCAGTGGAAGGGTCATGACAGATAGGCGCAGGAAACTTATGGATAGGGGGCTTTTGAAGCCTGCTTTTCAAGAGGCTCTGGATGCATCAGACCAGACATCCAAATCCTCGAAGGAATTGAAGACGTCGGAGCCCAGGTCATCGGCTCCGAGCTCTTCAGTCAAAGTTCGATCACCGGTTCCACAGACTTCGGGGCTGAGTGTTGAACTGTTGTCAGTTTCCGAGCCTCGAGTCTTGGAACCAGTGACGGAGCTCCCTCCCCCGGCACTGTTGAGGTCGGCTCCATCTTCGATTCCTTCGACGCGCTCTTCCAGGCCCCTCTCTGACACCGATGTAGACCGCGTGGTGCAGAAATTAATGGAGAATACGGCCTTATCCAAACTCATCTCTGTCTCCTCCCAGTTGGTGTCGAGACTCGAAGGCCTTCCCTTATCTCCACCTGTTCCTCCTCCGAGACCTATCCAGTCTTCGGAGCCGGGAGAGGCTGATCTGGTGATTGTGGAGCCCTCGGTGCCAGAACCGTCTTTTTCTCGGTCGGCTCCGTTCACCTTGACTCCGTCGGAACCGGTACCGGAGTCTCGGAGCCGAAGATCCATCTTTGGAACCGGGACTGAGAGTCGGACCGATGTTTCGGTTCCGACGCTCCCTCTCGGGGCCTCGGCTCGGATCGACTCGGCTCCATCCTCGGGGTCGATGCCTTCGGTGCCTGTCTCGGGGATTCTTCCGATTTCCATGGAACCAGGAGATACCTCGACTCGGGACCCGGGGGCCTTCGACCTCATGAGGAAGGTGTTGTCTACTCAGACAACCACATCAGCAGAAACAGCTTCTCCTTCCCATAAGGGACCGTTATCCTCCTCTGCACCCATGGCTACATCTAAGCGTCGAGCACCAGTGTCTCAGCCACCCCTGGAGGGTGCCCCCTCTTCCTCGGAGGCTTCTTCGGATGCCCCCCCCCGAGGAAGTTCCGAGGAAAAGATTGTGTAAAAGGAGACACTTAGATTCTCCACAAGAATCATTGACATCGGACACTGACTTGGATGAGTCAGAAGGGTCCCCAAAGTCACCCTCAGAGGATGTCTCTTTTTCTGACATCCTGGAGATCCTAAAGCAGAGGTGATTGGCAATCCCTCCCCTTCTGAGGATGAGTCAGTCTTGCTGAAGGCATTCGGTGCTCGCCCTTCCTCCTCCTGGGTCACTCCGCCTTCGATGAGTTGATGGAGCTGATTGCTCGAAGAGCGTTGGAGGCGCCTGACATGGTGGAGCCAGTCCCTAGAAAGCCTAACAAATATATTACTGCCCCTCAGGATAAGGCTTATCTGACAAAGGGAGTGCCAGTGGATGCTATGGTGGTGGCAGCGGCCACGATAAAGGAGATGTCTGAATCTTCCTCATCTGTCCATCCGCCTAACAGAGATTCTAGGACTATGGACAGGTATGGGAAGCGCATTTTTAGTTCAGCGGCTTTTTCTATGCGATCCCTGAACTATTTGACCCACTTCACACGGCTACAGAGGGATCTAATCAAAGAGTTGGGTGATACCCTCCAGGGTACTACAGATGCTGCTCTCTCAGAGAAGGTTACAGCACATCTCAATACCCTTACATCTATTGCGAACTCGTCCATGAGGCTGATCTCATCGCAGCCAAGGATCGAGTAGGGCAGCAGCTTCAGCGATTGCTCTTCGTAGACAATCCTGGATGCGCTTATGTTCATTTGTGGAGGCCTTCAAGTCTTCCTTTACTAACGCCCCATTTGATGGTGCCACTCTCTTTGGCCCCAAAGTAAAGGAGACCCTTACCCAGTGTGAGCAAGAGGGAAAGACTCTGTCTGCTGTCGGAGTCCGTTTTTCCACCCCATCCAGACCGTACCCCAAAGGGCAACGTGGTGGAAAAATGTGGTTTCGAAAACCCCAAGGTTCTTTCCCAGGCACACAGGGTGATGCCCCCTCTAGAGGCAGAGGAGGGGGCAGAGGTGGAAGACGCCGCCCTGGTGGCAGAGGGGGTCCACAAAACCAAGGTGACAGGGATACACCCCCTGGGAAACCTTTCCAGCACTCCTGAGAGGAGGCCCGACTGTCCTGCTCTGGAGGCAGTCGGGGGTCGCTTAGCTTTATACCCTCAGGCCTGGCAAAGTCTTACATCAGACAATTGGGTAAAAAGCGTTGTTACCAGAGGCTACAGAATACCCTTCCTATTGCCCCCAATTCTGCAGAAAAGACTCCCAGATGTGCCGCCCCATCTGCGAGGCCCTACAGCTATAGAAATTTCAAAGCTGCTAGAAAAAAAGAGTCATCCAACCAGTCCCAGCGGACCAAAGAGGATTCGGAACTTACTCAAGGTTCTTTTTAGTTCCAAAAAAGACGGGACTGGAGGCCAATTCTGGACCTGAGCAAACTCAATACATTCGTCAAGAAAGAAATGTTCCGGATGGTCACGCTTCAATCGATCCTTCCATTTTTACAGAAGGACGACTGGATGTGCTCAATAGATCTGAAGGATGCATACTACCACATCAAAATGGCCAGGGCATCCAGGGATCACTTGCGCTTCTGGCTGGGAGCCAGTCACTTTCAGTTTCGAGCCCTGCCCTTTGGTCTGACCTCAGCCCCCAGGGTTTTCACCAAATGCATGGCAGTGGTAGCGTCTCACTTGAGACGCCTGGGATTCCAGGTGTTTCCGTATCTGGACGACTGGCTCCTTTCTGCCACCACCCAGTGTCAACTGATTCAGGCCAGGGATTACACACTACAGCTTTGTGTTCAACTCGGAATTTCCGTAAATTTCGAAAAATCTTTACTACAGCCATCACAGCATATCTTATTCATAGGAGCAGAATTGGATACGCGTTGTTTAGTTCTAAGGCTTCCTCCGGAAAGGATAGCCTCACTACAAAGCCACATATCTCTCCTTCTATCATCCAGAAAATCCCCAGCAAAGCTGGTTCTGAAGGTCTTGGGTCTCATGGCAGCTTCTCTCATTGCGATACCCTTGGGAAGACTGCACATGAGAGTTCTACAATGGCTACTGTTTGCACAATGGTCATTCCAACAGCTACCTCTGACACACGAAATTCTAATCACAAACACATGCGAATCACACCTAGCCTGGTGGCTCCGGACTTGCACTCTTTCTAGCGGAAGACCATTTGTGCTACCCACGCCGATAGCTACGGTTACCATGGACGCTTCCCTGATAGGGTGGGGGGGGCATCTTTCAGGGACAGACAGTCCAAGGCGAATGGACCAATTTAGAGTACAATCTGCACATCAATGTTCTAGAGTTGAGGGCAGTGTTTCTAGCATTGCAACACTTTGCTCCCCTTCTTCCTCTAGGGACTATTGCAGTTCAGACGGACAACATGTCCGTAGTCTGGTACATAAACAAACAAGGGGGAACCAAGTCTTATCAGCTATGCAGAGAGGCCATGAGAATCTGGCAATGGGCGGAGTCCACGGGTCGCTTTCTGATAGCAACGCACATCGCGAGGTCATCCAACGTCATAGCCGACAGGTTGAGCAGAGCAATCCTGTTGCCTCACGAGTGGTCCCTCAAACAGTCAGTTGCAAAGGAGATTTTTCGCAAATGGGGCCAGCCTTCCTGCGATCTTTTTGCGTCTCCAATGAACGCCAAATGCAGGAGCTATTTTGCCCTATTACCCCCTCCAGGGGAAGTCCCCAGGGACGCTCTGGTTCACGATTGGCCCCCGGGTCTCCTGTACGCTTTTCCTCCCTTCCCCTGATTGCAAAGTTTCTGCAGAAAGCCAACAACCTGCAAAGGACGATTATCCTCATTGCCCCATTCTGGCCTCGTCAAATCTGGTTTCCCTTTCTTCTGGCACACCGCATTCGGGAACCCTGGATCCTGGACCCGGATCTACTGACCCACTCGTCAGGGCTCCCCACCCCTCACTACTTTCACTCCAACTAGCAGCTTGGCTGCTCCGCTTCCCTACTTAGCCAGGTCTGATCTTCTTTCACCTGCAGTTCAGAATATACTAGTGGCTTCTCATAAAGCTTCCACTACAAAGACTTACACTAGTAAATGGAAGCGTTTTGTTTACTGGGCAAATACACAGCAATTGGACCCTGTTATAGCTCCGTTAAATAAGATCTTGGAGTTTTTAACCGAATTGTTCCACCAAGGAGCTTCTCCTGCCACTTTGAGAGTGCAATTGACTGCCATTTCCAACTTTCATGTGGAAGAATGTGGGGCTCCTATTATGGCTCACAGACTTTGTAAGGCCTTTCTGAAAGGATCTTTCCATATTAGACCACCAGTTAGAACTCCTACATCACCTTGGAATTTGAACCTTTTATTATCTAAATTGATGCTACCACCGTTTGAACCAGCCTCTTCTTGTCCATTGAAATATTTGTCATGGAAGACCCTCTTTTTGGTGGCCATTACATCGGCTAGACGGGTGTCAGAGCTTCAGGTTCTTTCTATTAAACATCCTTATTTGATCTTTCACTCTGATAGAGTATCTCTTCGCACTAATCCTTCCTTTCTCCCCAAAGTTTGCTCCGTTAATAACATTAATCAATCCATTGAGCTCCCTACCTTTTTCAAAAAACACTCCAATAAGTTGGAGTATATGTTACACAAGTTGGATGTTCATAGACAACTTAGATTTTACCTGGATAGAACAAAGGATCACAGGAAAACAGATCAACTTTTTGTAGCCTTTGCAGACAGCAGGAAAGGTATAGCAGTTACTAAACGAACCCTTTCCAAATGGCTAACTGATTGCATTATATTTGTTTATGCTACTTCGGAACAAACTTTTCCTGTCCAACCCAAGGGGCACTCTACAAGATCAGTATCTACATCCCTGGCTCATGCAGCTCGCTTACCATTAGACACTATTTGTGCAGCTGCCACTTGGTCTAAACCACATACATTCATTTCTCATTACAAGGTAGACAGGGTTTCTAGGGACAGGGCAACCTTTGGTTCCACTGTGCTCAAGAACGTTCTCCCGTGAGTTCCTCAGGAACATGGAGCTAGGGACGCTACCCAGGTGTAAGAACAAACGGCGAGATTGAACACTCTCACATTTAGAAGTTATGTCCTTACCATAACGTTCCATGTGGAGTGTTCATCTCGCCTTTGTTCTTACATTCCCACCCTCCACCCTCAGGAAGAACGTCCAGTTTGGTGTCTGGTTTGGTTTCTCCTGCTTCTGCATTACGCAGTTGTTGTGTATATATGTATATATATATATATATATATATATATATATATATATATATATATATATATGTATATGTTTCTTTCAGTTATGTTGTTTTTGGCATGAATGTGTTACTCTCTCTGTTGACTTCTGGTTTGCTTGCAAACTAGATCTGAGGTAAAGGCAGAGGGGGATTGTGGGAGTTAGGTTCGTCTCGAGCTTCTTCTCGATGCAGAGCTTGCCAAGCGGCCGATCCTCGGCTCCGAACCCAGGTGTAAGAACAAAGGCGAGATGAACACTCCACATGGAACGTTATGGTAAGGACATAACTTCTAATTTCTTGGCATTAAGCTTGAGCCCATGGCTCTGGCACCAGACATCTATTTCTGTAAGGCCCTTTTGTAGAATATCCACATCATTTGTGGATTCAGTAATGGCTCCCAGTTTGCAGTCATCTGCGAACTTTGTTAGCCAGAGTCCCTTAGTGTTGGCCTGTACTTCAGAGAAGTAGATGCCAAACAAGAGTGGCCCCAGGACTGAACCCTGAGATACTCCACTTGTCACTTGTCTGGAGCTGGATGTGGATTTGGCTACTTTTACAGTCTGGGTTCTGTCAGTAAGCCAGTTGGCAACCCATCAAGTGACGTAGGGATTTATGCCCAGCTTAATAAGTTTATCTATGATTCCAGCGTCGGGGATGGTGTCAAAGGCCTTGGCGAGGTCCAGATAGGCTGTGTGGACTGCCTTACCTTCGTCCACAGCTCTGGAGACTGATTCAAATGCACCCTGAGTCTCACTTGTTTCCCTTTCCAGTTGGCCAGATCTTCAAAGTGTCTTTCAGATGAACCAGACCCCCTATGTGGTCCAAACAGACAATCCTCACATCACTTAAGATGGAGAGCGTTATCAATGTTTTATACTTATCCCACAATGGTGCTTTTGAGCCAGCCCTTTGCTTAATGCACTTGTCATGCTGAATGCAAAAATAAAATGTTTCAAAATGGCATCCCTCTGATGTTATGCATAAATGTAGAAGCAGTTTATGTAATGCTTTGTCAAACAGCCAGTAGCCCCACCCCTCTCCACAAACCTGCAAAAGATTATGGATAAAATGCTAGAGCTGTGCAAGATGATACACAACTCAGACTTGCTATCCCAAACCAATATAATTTGATTCCAGTTTATTCTGCATAAATAGGCCTCATTAATAATGTATGGTATAAAAGAGTGTATAAATGGCCATGTAATCCATGAGGCTCTATTCTGTGCAGAATCAAGTTGAGATCTCTAATCTGAATAAAATGTACTACTTCTGGCAGGGACTACACAAAAAGAAGGTATATGTAGGCAAATGAATACCTAGCATATCTATCTAAAGTAACGAAAGACTTTAAACAATGAAATACATGTACAAGCTATTTGTCGGTTGACTGTTAGGGACCGCTAGGATAGAGTATTTTGTTGCAAACATAGGTTATGTAAAGAGGTTTTTCATGCTGTAACATTCATATGTAGTATCTGATATGTACAGCTATGCTGTACTGTATTTCCAGTGTGCAAAAATGTATGCATATCAGTAAAAGGCATTCAGGAAGTTACAAAGCAGTTCTCGTGTGGGAATGTACAAGGCACTATACCAAAATGGCAAAGCTTGTTGATACTTCAAGGGCAAGATACGATATGCATGAAGGTGAATTGGAACCATCTATTGAGAACACTGACTGTGAAGTTGGTGAAGTTGAAAATGGCCCTAGAAGGAGCAATAGAAATCGTAGTAAACAGCAAGATATGATAAATAGGGGTCCTAACATGAATAATGGCAATAAGTCACCCCAAAAAAATTTTTTAGGCAATCGAGGCAATCGCCAACAGGGGGCCAGAGGCAAGAACTGGAACAGATAGCAAGCCCCCTGCCTACTTCAACCAGTACTGATTTTCCTATAATTTTACATAACATAAAAGGCGACTTTACCATATATAACTTTTCTACTTTGGTACTGGAAAAGGAACTGGTTGAATTGTTAGCTTTAGGGAACACTTTTGTTCCCTCTAGACATTGTGATGTTGCTAAAGTGTTAATTGATCTGAAATGTTATGTAAGGAAACTCAATTTAAAGCTATTATTTAATGATGTCACGCATAATTGTAATGAAGGTCTAAAACTAACCAGTATTTTTAACCCACCTATTCATGTTGGGCTAAAAATTTTTGAGAATGCATGCGAGTTGGACATCAGACATATGAATTCTAAAAAAACATCTTCATGCAACACTTTTAACATTACAAAAGAACAAGTAGAAGCATTAAATCACTTACGAGAATCAACAGTTAGAGTAATAAAGCCAGATAAAGGGGGTGGTTTGGCCATTTTCGAAAGAGCCGATTATATAGAAAGAATGGTCTTAGTTTTGGACTCGCCAGCATATGAAAGTACTTCACTGAATGCTATGAATGGTTGCTTTAACCAAATTAAAGGGTATTTTAGAGATTTATTCATCAATGGTAGGATAGATATGGATATGTACAAATATATTGACATTTCTCAACCTAGGGTCCCAGTAATGTTTGGCATACCAAAGGTCCACAAAAATCAAAAGGATCCACCAATGAGAGCATTGGTAGATGGTAGGTGTTCTTCAACTTACCCTTGCTCAAAATTTATAGATTTTTTGCTTTCAAAATATGTTAAGCTCGTTCCTAGTATCTGTAAAGATTCTTGGACCTTTTTGACCAACATTAATAATATTGGTTTTAACGACTCTTACATCTTTCTTACTATTGATGTTATTGATTTATATACCTCCATTCCACACCAGGAGGCAATTGAATGGATTGGCCTACTTCTACAAGAGTTAAAAGCCCCTAAAAGTGAAATTGACAATATTACAGAACTCTTAGACATTGTGCTTGCTTCTAATTACTTCCTATTTGAAAAAGAACTTTATGTCCAAAAACAGGGAGTAGCGATGGGATCTCCCTGTGGTGCCAGTGTGGCCAATATGGTCATGGCCCACTGGGAGAAACATTATATTTTAGAAAATCTTGATTGGAAGCAGTACATTTGCTATTACACTCGTTTTTTAGACGATGTGTTTATATTGTTTAAGGGAGATTTACAGGCCGTTCAAAGATTCATTGATTACATTAACCATACAACAAATTTTCTTAAGTTCACATATCATGCTTCAGGAGAAGAAATTGACTATCTAGATGTGAAACTTATTAAAGACAGAACAAATTCCAAATTCCAGTCAAAAATATTCAGGAAAGAAACATATGTGAATTCTTTCCTACATTACACCAGCTCTCACCCTTACAAACAAAAGAGGGCAATTGTCAAAGGACAATTAGTGAGAGCTGTAAAAATGTGCAGTGAATTGAATGATTTTATAGCTGAGTGTTCCTTGTTAAAAATGATGTTTACCAACAGGGGCTACCCAGAGTTACTTGTAGATGAACTTATTGAAAAAGTAAAAACTAAGAGATGTGTTGGTTTTTATAAACCTTTGCTGCATGGTGATGTTTTCATGATTACTGATACATTTACTGACATGGCAGACTTGTGTATTTCTGAAGATGTTGTGACAAAAGATATTTTTACTCCGCCATCTGTGAGTTTTATTACTACATCAACATCGATTCTAAAATAATTTCAGAAATTATTCAAAAAAATTGGTCTTTCATTTCTAATTACCCCTTTCTAGGGGAGAAATTGGGAGAAAAACCTTATATAGTTTACAAGAGGGGTACAAGCATCAAGGAGCTATTACAGTTTGACTCTGGGCCAAAACAGTTTAGTAGACTAAAAGGATCCTTGGCTTGTGGCCTGTGCAAATGGTGTAAGACCATCCGCACTGGGAACTCCTTTTGTATAAGAGGTACCAAATACAATATCAATCGTAAGATTAACTGCGATACTAAGTCAGTTATCTATATATCCTTCTGTGTTTGCTGTCCGAGTTTTTATGTTGGTAAAACCGACAGAAAATTTAAGGAAAGGATATATCAACACCAATATGCAATAAAAAATTCTAAAAATGAAAACGCCCTAGCTAAACAAATAATAAAAAATCCCGGGCACAGTTTTCAATACATGGGCATTGACAGTATAAAGACATCCATTAGGGGTGGACCTACATCCTATTGGAAAATCGAGAACTGGAGTGGCAACTTCGATTAGACGCTTTCAACCCTCCAGGTTTGAATGAGGCTTGCAATATTGCCCCTGTATTGAAATATAGAGCATATCTCAGACAATAAATAAAATAAAAAATCCTTTAATAATAATCCTTTATTAATTCATACAAAATTATTTATGAATTAATTTTTTAACAATTTATATCAGGATTAATTTATAAAAACAAACAACCATAGGGTCTTTCAATTAGTAAAACTTATAAGTTATATCTTTATATATTTTATACAATTTTTCAACTCCAAATTAACAGTCCTTTATAAATGAAGTTTTTTACTATGCACCTGTTAGTATCAAATCTTAAACTTATTTTATTTATTCCAATTTTAATAATAATAAAAAATATATATATAAAAAAAATTTCTTCATGTTTTTAAAATAGGAATGTCACATATAGCTTATTGAAAAAGAGTACTCGGTTCCTTCACAGTAAACACAGTTCCACTGTTGTTTTTATGTATTTCTACATACAATTAGATTTTTTATTCACTTCCATATATATACACATATATATTTTTATTTTCATCTGTTATATGATGAATTTAAGTAGAGACATAGGGTGATGTATTTATATTTTTTAGGCGTTGTTAGTTGGTTATACTTGATTCATCCAAATCATTTTGTCTTAAATGCATACGCTTGTTACTATGTATTTGGTTTACATCTCCAGGAAGTGATGTAATACATTGTGTGTAGTTTATTTAAACGCTCAGCAAACTTTGGCGCCTTACTGAGCAATTTTTTACTACTCTGATGAAGCTTCCGTTTTACGGAGAAGCGAAAACGCTAATTTATTTGTCTGAATAAAACTGCGTTCAGGATATCTGTGGTTCGCAAGTCTGTTTTTGGCTACCGATTTTTGTTTTCACAAAATGGCAAAGTATGAGTGAACTATAGGTGCCGAGGCTTAGCAGCAAATGTGTCTTTAATGAGGAGGTTCATTCTCACTAACAAGTAGGACTGAAATTGTAACTTTCATTCATTTCATCATCCATATGTTTCCCAAGCTGCTAGCTTTTTCCCTTTAACCAGAATGCTCTGCTGGCTAGTCTCCCATCCAGATATCCGTTACTGCTTTTTCACCTCTCATCAGAGAAAATAATTTCTAGGTTACCTCAAATCTTCTTCTTCTTTCGGCTGCTCCCATTAGGGGTTGCCACAGCGGATCATCTCTTTCCATTTCTTCCTGTCCTGTGCATCTTGCTCTGTCACACCAACCACCTGCATGTCATCTCTCACCACATCCATAAACCTTATCTTAGGCCTTTCTCTTTTCCTGTTACCTGGCAGCTTCATCCTTAGCATCTTTTTCCCAATATACTCTGCATCCCTCCTCAGCACATGTCCAAACCAATGTAATCTTGTCTCTCTGGCTTTGTCTCCAAACCTTCCAACCTGGGCTGACCCTCAAATATACCTATTCCTAATCCTGTCCACCCGCTTCACAGCCAGTGCAAATCTTAACATCTTTAACTCTGCCACATCCAGCTCTGACTCCTGCCTTTTTGTCAATGCCACTGTCTGCAACCCATATAACATAACTGGCCTCACTACCCTCTTGTAGACCTTCCCTTTCACTCTTACTGGTACTCGTCTGTCACAAATCACTCCTGACACTCTTCTCCACCCACTCCATCCTGCCTGTACTCTCTTCTTCACCTCTCTTCCACACTCACCATTACTCTGAACTGTTGATCCCAAGTATTTAAACTCATCCACCTTCGCCACCTCTACTCCCTGCATCCTCACCATTCCTCTATCCTCCCTCTCATTCACACACATATATTCTGTCTTAGTCCTGCTGACCTTCATTCCTCTTCTCTCTAGAGCATATCTCCACCACTACAGGGTCTCCTCCACCTGTTCTCTACTCTCACTACAGATCACAATGTCATCTGCAACATCATAGTCCACGGGTACTCCTGTCTGATCTCTTCTGTCAACCTGTCCATCACCATTGCAAATAAGAAAGGGCTCAGAGCTGATCCTTGATGTAATCCCACCTCCACCTTAAACGCATCCATCACTCCCACCGCTGAACTCACCGCTGTCACACTATCCTCGTACATATCCTGTACCACTCTTACATACTTCTCTGGCACTTCCGACTTCCTCATAAACTACCACAACTCCTCTCTAGGCACCCTGTCATATGCTTTCTCTAAGTCTACAAAGACACAATGCAACTCCTTCTGACCTTCTCTGTACTTCTCCATCAACACTTTCAGAGCAAACATCGCATCTGTAGTGCTCTTTCCTGGCATGAAACCATACTGCTGATCACTAATCATCACCTTCCTTTCTTAACCTAGCTGTCACTACTCTTTCCCATAACTTCATGCTGTTACTGATCAATTTAATCCCTCTATAGTTACTACAGCTCTGCACATCACCCTTATTCTTAAACATTGGTACCAAAATACTTTTTCCTCCATTCCTCAGGCATCCTCTCACTTTCCAAAATTTCATTAAACAATCTAGTTAAAAACTCCACTGCCATTTCACCTAAACACCTCCATGTTTCCACAGGTATGTTATCTGGACCAACAGCCTTTCCATTCTTCATCCTCTTCATAGCTACCCTTACTTCCTCCTTGCTAATCCACTGTATTCTATGATTCACTATCCGCACATCATCCAACCTTCTCTCCCTCTCATTCTCTTCATTCATCAACCCCTCAAAGTACTCTTTCCATCTGCTCAACACACTCTCCTCGCTTGTTAGTATGTTTCCCTCATTATCCTTTATCACCCTTACCTGCTACACATCTTTACTAGCTTGGTCCCTCTGTCTAGCCAATCGGTACAGGTCCTTTTCTCCCTCCTTAGTGTCCAACCTTTCATACAACTCTTCATATGCCTTATCCGTAGCCTTTGCCACCTCTCTCTTTGCCATGCATCTCATCTCCTTATACTCTTATCTACTTTCTTCAACTCTCTGACAATCCCACTTCTTTGCAAACCTCTTTCTCTGTATACTCACCTGTATTTCTTCATTCCACCACCAGGTCTCCTTTTCCTCCTTCCTCTTTCCAGATGTCACACCAAGCACCTTTCTAGCCATCTCCCTTACTAGCTCTGCTGTAGTTAGCCAGCTATTCAGTAACTCTTCACTGCCACCCAGTGCCAGTCTTAACTCTTCCCTGAACTCCACCTCACAATTACCCTTTTTCAATTTCCACCATTTGATCCTTGGTACTGCTCTCACACTTCTCCTCCTCTTCTTGATCACCAATGCCATCCTACAAACCACCATCCTAGGCTGCCTAACTACACTTTCCCCTGCCACCACTTTACAGTCTCCAACCTCCTTCAGACTGGCCCTTTTACATAAGATATAATCCACCTGTGTGCATCTTCCTCCACTCTTGTATGTCACTCTATGCTCCTCCCTCTTGTTAAAATATGTATTCACCACAGCCATGTCCATCCTTTTCGCAAAATCCACTACCATCTGACCTTCTGCATTCCTTTGCTTAACACCATACCTACCCATCACTTCCTTATCTCCTCTGTTCCCTTCACCAACATGCCCACTGAAATCTGCTCAAATCATCCGTCTCTCACCCTTGGGTACATTCTTCACCACTTCATCCAACTCACTCTAAAATTTTTCTTTCTCATCCATCGCACACCCAATTTGTGGAGCATATGCACTAACAACGTTCATCATTAACCACTAAAAGGAGAACCAAACCAAGAAAACAAAACTCCAGGCAGAAAGCAGAGTCCAAGTGTGTTAAAATGTTTAATCCAAGTGTAGACAAGCTCCAAAAAGGTTAATAACTATTGTAAACAGGACACAAAGATGAAAGTTAAGCAGGCTTTCACTCTGCTATTGCAAAGCTTCCTCAGAACAACCTATAACACCATTCACATCATTTATATCCCTAAATGGTAAATTAATTAATTGGTTAAATTAATTACCTTAAAAAGGTATACCATATATTTACAAAAAATCATAAACAATTCTGACCAATACATAAACCCTAATAAATATTTAAAATATATTAAATATATTAAATGTAAATTCATTCCTAAATACTACTAAATGAAACCCCCCGAAAACCACATCATACATAAGGAATATATGTTAAAAACATCACTCTGTCCGACACTATTTTCACCTCCAAAACACTCTTAGCATACTGTTCCTTCAGGATAACCCCTGCGCCATTTCTCCTGCCATCTACACCATGATAAAACAATTTGAACCCACCTCTGATACACGTAGCCTTGTTCCTCTTCTATATGGTCTCTTGCATACACAATATACCAACCTTCCTTCTGTCCATCATATCAGCTAGCTCTCTCCCTATACCAGTCATACTGCCAACATTCAAAGTTCCGACCCTCACTATCACAATCCTAGCCTTTACCTGCCTTTGGGCATGCTTTCCCCCTCTTCTCCTCCTTCGGCCAACAGTAGCCCAATTTCCACCAGCACCCTGTTGGCCAACAGTACTGATGACAGTCGTTGTTAACCCGGGCTTTGACCGATTCGGTATGTATATCTGTACTGTTGTCCGCATGTATGATTTGGCAAAATTTTACGCCGGATGCACTTCCTGAATCAACCCTCCCATTTATCCGGTCTTGGGACCGGCACAAAGAAATGCACTGGCTTGTGCATCTCCAGTGGCTGGGTTTCCATGTTACCTCAAATATGAACTTGTATTGTTTGTGGAAAATGCTGTTTTTTTTTTTTTTTGCTTTTACTCTGTTTTATTTCATTCATTATTTCTTCCTTTCTTATTTGCCCATCTTCACTTCTATGTTTTTCCAGTCTGCAAATAAGGTCAAACTAATCCGATTATTTTTTTTCTGACAGGTTATTGTGTAAACCTGCCCTCTAGGCCCAACATTTCCTTGCTGTGCCTTATCACTTTTGGCTGTTTTTAGATAATTACTTTATCTACTACTATTTGGTATGTTTTTCTCTCCTTCTTAAAATAAATAAAAAGAGTACATTTTCTGTTCAGTGTTTGAACATTTTCCCACAGTCTCCTCAGCCAGTTGTGTTGGTATAACTCAAAAACGAAAACAAAGCCGGGAACTAAGACAACACACTGGACTTTAATAAAATAATAAATAAACAAAATAAAATAAGAGTGCACAGTACGATGAAGCGCTTTTCATCTAGTCCGTGACTAGACTTCATCAGATAACAGTGTGCAACACCATTTCCACTTAAATACTTTTTCCTCACTCCAACTTAATTGATTAACTCCATGACCTCAGTTACTGATTGACTAATAAGCAAAAGTATCTACATACATCAATACAATAAATATAGCACATGATGAATACATACAGTGCATAATTTAATACAATGACTATAGTTTCCCTGTCTGCATATCCATGTGTACTAAACAATATAAAACCAATTTGAATTTATTAAACTGTTAGAAGTTGTAAAATGTATATGACATCAAAATGAAAATCAGAATAAAGCAAAACAAGAACATGAAATTCACAAATTGTCATACTACTGCTGTAACCTTGATAGGTTTTATCTAGTAGTGCCACCATGGACATTGGATCCGGTTCTGGATCTTATTTCTCATCCCCAGGGATTCCTCACCCCGATCTGGACAGTATGAAACTCACTGCTTGGCTACTCCAGTTCTCCTGATTATTAGGACTCCTGGTTTATCATCTCCTGTTAAAACCATTTTGGTGGCAGCTCATAAATCGTCCACCAGAAGTGTATACCGTCGCAGGTGGAAATGGTTTTCCATATGGATTTCACAGTGGGCATTGGATCCCTTTACTGCTCCAGTGTCCACTGTATTAGAGTTTTTGGCATGGATTTTTCAGCAAAGTGCCAGTTCCTCCACTGTCAAAGTCCAATTGGCTGCAATTTCCAATTTTCATGTGGGGGAAAACATGACTTCATTAGCCTCTTCTAAACTTTGCAAGACCTTCCTTAAAGGTGGGATCTGAAGTATAGGATCCATCCTGGATCCGAGCCGGCAGCTTTCCAAGCTAGAGATTTGAGCTCCAAGCTCCTCCCCCTTACCCATAACACCCTGCTACCTCCCTCCAATCCCCAGATCTCATTTGCCGCGGTTTCTATAAGCACGAGTGACGAGCTCTTGGCTATTAGGTAAGAGAAAGTGTAGGAAATTACTCTAAATTTTTCACCTTAATTTGCAGTTAAAGTGTGTGTGTGTGTGTGTGTGTGTGTGTGTGTGTGTGTGTGTGTGTGTGTGTGTGTGTGTGTGTGTGTGTGTGTTTTAGATCCCTTGGACTAGTTTAATTTAGTTTAGTTTAATTTTAGTGTATTCCCCTTCCCCTTATCTGTATGTTAGGGAGTGTGCTTGTGTTCGTCATGGCTGAAGGCCCTAAGGACATTTTTTCCAAATGCTCTGAGTGTGGTCATAAGCTGTCCCCAGCCGATGGCCACACTCAGTGCGTTCTTTGCCTGGGGGTTGCTTATTTAACATCAGGCTGCCAGATATGTGCTGCCTTTAACCCCTGGGCTCTGAGAGACAGGAAGAACAAGTTAATCTTAGCGGGTCTCTTACCCGCAGATTCTACTTCTTCCTCCTCTCCCTCAGTGGCGCCAGTCGCGGCTGCGGCTGTTCAGCCACGAGTTCCTCCTCCCCTGGCTGGGACTCAATCTCCCACTGTATCCCAGGGAGAGAGGGACTCTGCTAAAAAAGAGAAGAGACATAGAGAGAGGGAGAAAGAGAGAGACAGAGAAAGGCATAAGGGCCACAAGCGGCGGGCCGACTAAGCCCCTTCGGCCCCACCGGCTAAGCAGCTCTGTTCCTCCTTGAAGGTCACCAGGTCCTTCCCCTCTCGGCTCCGTTCACCACGTTTCTCTCCGGAGCTGGAGGAGGAATCCCGGCCACCTTCGAGGTCGTCCAGGCGGCCTTCCCGGCCAGCCTCGGTGACCTCTTCTAGGTCTACGAGGAGTCTTTCAGACGCAGACATGGACCAGATGATGTGTCACTTCCTTCAGGCCCAGATGCAGATGGAAGTGCTCTTGCCTCCCCCCCTCCGGGGGGGAGCTCAGCCCCCTTCTTTGCCCCCATTGCTCATTCTCCGATCCATTATTGGGTTACGGAGCCATCGGATCTGAGTAGCCTTGGAGCCGGGGAGTCGGCGCAGATAGTAATCGCTACTTCGATGCCGGCCTTACCCTCGAGTTTATCGGGTGCTTTTTCGGATCAGAGCTCTCGGGGCCGAGAGCCGAGCCTCGGATCCGCAGGGGTAAGTGTGTCTTCGGCTCCGATGCGGTCAGAGCACACTTCCCTTTCGGGTCTAATCGCTTCGGCTCCTGCGCCGATCCACACATTGGATCCGAGGGGGCTGCTCTCGGAACCCAGGGAGAGTGGCTTTCGACGTGGTGGAGAGGGTGCTCTCGAAGGGTTCGAGGTTCCCGGCTCGTGCTACGGATCCACCCGCCATTCCCTCGCAGATGGGCCTGTCTTCCATCATCTGGCCCCAGGGACAGCCTGCGTCTATGCCCCAGCTAGTTCCTGTAGAGGAGTATGACCCCGTTGGTGAGCCCTCCTCGGACAATCCCGCCGAGGAGGTCCCTCACAAACGAAAGTGTAAAAGGAGGCACTTGGACTCCCTCGAGTCCCTCATGGAAGACACTGACTTGGAGGAAGGGGAAGGTTCCCCCAGGTCACCCCCCGAGGACGTCTCCTTTGGAGACATTATGGAGATGCTGCGTATTAGAGGGGGGTGGTCAGCCCAGAAGCCTTCCTCGGATGAGTCAGTGTTTCTGGAGGCGTTTGATGCAGGCCCGTCTACCTCTTGGGTGTCCCCTCTGGCCGACCCCCTGGTAGACCCAATTACTATCAGGGCATGGAAGGAGCCGGACACTGTGGAGCCAATCCCTAGGAGACCAGATAAGATCCTTAGCCCCACCGACAGACAAGGCAGCATGGAGTAAAGGTTCCCCAGTAGATGCCATGGTGGTGGCGGCTGCCACCAAGAAGGAACTGGCACAGGATAGTTCCTCGGTCCATCCTCCCGACAAGGAGTCTCGGATGATGGATCGCATCAGAAAGCGGATGTTTGTTTCAGCCACCTTTTCCATAAGGGCACTGAATTACTTGGCACACGTGGTTAGGCTTCAGCAGGATCTTATAAAACAGTACGCTGGGTCTCCCCGGGAGTCCATGGCGGCCGAGGACAAACAAACTTTCTCGGCTCGCATGGCCACTCTAAAATTGATATCCAACACTTCTATGCGGCTTCTCTCCCATGCCACGGAGGAGGCGGCTAGATCCAGCGGAGCAGGTATCGCCTTCCAGCGTCACGCCTGACTCCGACTTTGCGGAACCCTTCAAGGCGTCCTTCATGAACACTCCCTTTGACGGTTCTACGCTGTTTGGCAAGACTGTCTGCGATATGCTGCTCTAGAGCGAGAAAAATGGGAAGACGCTGTCTGCTGTCAGAATCCGCTTTTCGGCTCCTCGAAGGTCCTTTTCCAGGAACCAGAGAGGACAAAAGAAGATGTGGTTCCGGAAGTCTCAGCAGTCCCATTCCGCTCTAGACCCTTCATCCTTCAGAGGCAGGGGAGGACAAGGTGGATGCCGGCCCAGAGGCAGAGGGGGGCCAAAGAATTTCGGGTTGAGGGAACCCTTCTCCAACCGACCCGTGCAGCAGCCCTGAGGGGTTGCCCGACTGCTCCTCTCTGGAGGCAGTCGGGGGGGGGGTGTTTCTCGGAACATCTAGCACACTGGGAGTCCATCACTACAGATCGCTGGATGCTCTGAATAATATCCAGAGGTTACTCTATCCCCTTCATAAGTCTTCCCCCTCGGTTGAAGCACCTCCCCGATGTTCCACCCAGTCAGAGGGAGGCGGCAGCTTCAGAAATAAAGAAGCTGCTAAGAAAAAAGGCCATCCAGCATATCCCCCCAGGACAGTCAGGGTCGGGCAATTACTCCAGGTTCTTTTTGGTGCCAAAAAAGACGGGGGACTTAAGACCAATTCTCGACCTGTCTACATTGAACCTGTTCATTGCCAAGGAGAAATTCCAGATGGTCACTCTTCAATCTATTCTCCCCCTTCTGCAGGAGAATGACTGGATGTGCTCCATAGACCTCAAGGATGCGTACTACCACATTCTCATGGACAGGCGATCCAGGAGGTTTCTCCGCTTTCGACTGGGGGCCAGTCATTATCAGTTCAGGGTCCTCCCTTTTGGCCTCACCACAGCCCCCAGGGTGTTCACCAAGGTCATGGCAGTTGTAGCGGCCCACCTGAGACTTCAGGGAATACAGGTCTTTCCGTACCTGGACGACTGGCTCCTCGCTGCTCCCACCAGGCATCTACTATGCTCAGCCAGGGATTGCTTCCTACTCTTGGCCCATCAGTTGGGGATCACCATAAATTACAAAAAATCATCCCTTCAGCCTGTTCAGGTCCTGGATTTCATAGGGGCCAGAAGAGACACACTTCAGTCCAAGGCCTTTTTGACAGCAGACAGGCTCCACAGTTTAACTCTCCATGTATTAGCACTTCTAAATCTCCGGCCCCACCAGCGGAATTAGTTCTGAGAGCCCTAGGGTCCATGGCAGCTGCTATCAACCTTTCACCCCTAGCCCGCTTGAACATGAGGGTTCTTCAATGGACCTTACAGGTCCAGTGGTCCATCCTTTGACATCAGTTGGACTCCCCGATTCCCCTCAGCAAAGTTTGCAGGGACTCCCTACTTTGGTGGCTCCATTCCCGAGAGCTTCGGGAAGGGCGACCATTTTGATGCCTCAACCCCAAGCCACGGTGACCACTGACGCTTCTTGCCTGGGGTGGGGTGGGGGGGCATTGCATGGGCAGAACTGTCCAATAGAGACCGTTCTGCATATTAGTGTTCTGGAGATGAGGGCGGTGCTTCTAGCGTTGCAGGCTCTCCATGCCGTTCTTCCTCCGGGGACTATTGCAATTCAGACAGACAACATGTCGGTGGTATGGTACATCAACAAACAGAGGGGGACCAGGTCTTGCCCTCTTTGTCGAGAGGCCATGAGAGTTTGGGAGTGGGCGATATCCACCAGCCATTTTCTGCTAGCAACGCACATTCCAGGTTGGTCCAACATTTTAGCGGACAAGCTGAGTCGAACTATCCTCTCGGCTTATGAGTGGTCTCTGAACCCCTTAGTAGCGAAACAGATCTTCCTCAGATGGGGTCAACCTTGCTGCGATCTCATTGCATCGCCTTCAAATGCAAAGTGCAGCGAGTTTTTTGCTCTAATTCCCCCACCGGGGGAGAGCCCCAGAGACGCTCTAGTTCATGCTTGGCCATCCAGTCTTCTTTATGCTTATCCTCCTCTCCCGTTAACGACAAAATTCCTGCAGAAAGCTTGTCGGTTGGGGAGCAAGCTGATCCTCATAGCCCCATTCTGGCCTCGTCAAACCTGGTTCCTGTTCCTACGGTCTCATCTCATAGCTCCTCCTTGGATCTTAGATCCCATTCCGGATCTGATTTCTCATCCTTCAGGATTGAAAACTCCGAATCTGGATGACCTCAAGCTCACGGCTTGGTTGATCCAGTTCCATTAGTGGCTAGGACTCCCGGTATCTCGTCTCCTATTAAATCCATCCTGGTGGCGGCACATAAGCCTTCTACCAGGAAGGTCTACAACAGTAATTGGAAACATTTTCCATCTGGGCCCGACATAGGGATTTGGACCCTTTTACGGCTCCCATTCCAGCAGTACTTGAATTTCTATCTCACATTTTCCATCAAGGGGCCAGTTCTTCTACTGTGAAGGTTCAAATGGCGGCCATTTCCCACTTCCACATTGGGGACAATCTTGGGCCCTTGGCTTCCACTAAGATCTGTAAGACTTTCTTAAAGGACTCCTTTCTTTTAAGACCTCCTGTCAAGAATGCGGTTCCTCCATGGGACCTAACCTTAGTTCTTCAGGCTCTAACTGGTCCACCTTTTGAGCCTGCAGCTTCTGTTGACTTAAAGTTCTTATCTTGGAAAACTGCCTTCTTAACTGCTATTACCTCAACTAGAAGGGTATCTGAACTTCAGGCCCTTTGTACTAAACCCCCGTATCTGGTCTTCCATAAGGACAGAGTATCTCTCAGGACTAATCCTTCCTTCTTACTTAAAGTGGCTTCCGAGGCTAATATCAACCAGTCCATTAATTTGCTTGTTTTCTTCCCTAACTATCAGAACAAAGGGGAGTACAGACTGCATTCATTAGATGTGCATAGACAATTGCGCTTTTACTTGCACAGGACGGCTGCCTCTCGCAAGTCGGAGCAGCTTTTCATTTTGTTTGCTAAGCCATCCTTGGGTAAACCAGTAACGAAGGTGACTCTAGCTAGATGGATATCCCACTGCATCTAGCTTACGTACAAAATTTCTGGTCGGCCGGAGCCCTTAGGGGTTCATGCTCACTCTACCCATTCTATGGCTACCTCTGCCACGTTTTGGTCAAGAGTTCCCTTGGATGACATATGTTCTGCGGCTACTTGGGCTTCTTCTCATACCTTTATTTTGCACTATAAATTAGATCGGATATCCAGAGGGAGGGCAGCCTTTGGCTCTGCAGTGCTTCGGAATATTCTTCCTTGAGGACCTCCCAAGTTTTTTGGTAGCTGGGGACTCTGTCCCACAGGTTGCTGATCAAATGAAGTTAACTACTTCAGATAAAGAAGTTATGTACTCACCATAGCGTTACATCTGAGTAGGTGAATTCATTTGTCAGCAACCGACCCCCCCTCCTTTCCCCTAACCTGTTTTTCGTTACCTGAATGATAGAATGTTTTAGTTCTGTTATGCATCAGGTTAGGATGTTCAGGTATTGTTTGTCTGGATGTTGTCTGATAATTGAGCAAACTCAATCTGAGGACTGGAGGGAGGTAGCAGGGTATTATGGGTAAGGTGGAGGAGCTTGGAGCTCAGATCTCTAGCTTGGAAAGCTGCTGGCTCCCACAGGTTGCTGACAAATGAAGTTACCTACTTAGATGGAATGTTATGGTGAGTACATAACTTTGTTTTTCTTCTCAGACCTCCGGTGAAGGATCTTATGCCTCCGTGGGACCTTACTTTCATGCCTCAGGTTTTAGTCTCCCCTCCTTTTGAACCTGCAGCTTCGGTAGATTTTCAGTATCTATCTTGGAAGACTGCCTTTTTGGTCACCATTACTTCTGCCAGGAGAGCGTTGGAACTTCAAGCACTATCTTTTAAAGTTCTTTATATGATTTTTCATAAGGATAGGGTGTCTTTGCATACACCTTTCTTCCCAAAGTAGCATCAGAAGTCATTATTAATCAGACTATCAATCTTCCTGTCTTTTCTCCTAATTTTCAGAACAGGGGTGAATATAAATTACATTTGCTGGATGTGCACAGGCAATTACCATTCTACTTGCACAGGACAAAAGCTTTCCGTAAATCTGATCAGTTGTTCATTTCTTACTCAAAACCCTTCTTATGGAAACTAATTTCTAAGGTGATGATTGCTCGTTGGATTTCCCAATACATTATTCGAGCATATTCTGTCAGGGGAATTTCCCCTCCGTGTCAGGTAAATGTGCATTTTACCAGATCTATGGCTACTTTAGTGGTCTTTTGGTCCAGGGTGTTGCTGGATGATATCTGTTCTGCAGCTACTTGGTCCTCATCTCGTACCTTCATTTCACATTATAAATTGGACATTGCATCCAGGAACAGGGCATCCTTTGGCTCCACAGTGCTCCGGCATATCCTTCCATGAGGGCCACCCAGGTGTTAGTAGCTGGGGACTCTGTCCCACAGGTTGAAGACCAAATGAAGTAATTTACTTCAGATAAAGAAGTTATGTACTCACCATAACGTTCCATCTGAGTAGTTGTACTTCATTTGTTTTCAACCATTTCCCCTGTCCTTCTCCCGACCTTGCCACTATCATCCTGGCCATGTATATGGAAGATGAACATCCCAGGAGCATCTCTTGTTACGCTTTGGATCAGGATTTTTGGGCTGCCAGTAGTGATAAGGTCTTGTTGGGTCAGGTGTATATGTTGAGCAGCAAACTTGATCTGAAGGGAGGAAGGAGATGGGGGCATTATGGGTAAGGGGAGAAGCTTGGAGCTCAGATCAGATGCTGGTTATGCGGCCATGTTGGATCCGATACGAATCCATAACCCACAGGTTGAAGACAAATGAAGGACAATTACTCAGATGGAACGTTATGGTGAGTACATAATTTCTTTTTCCATAAGAGCAAAATGTAGTGGCAGACAAGCTGAGCAGGACCAGGACAGACCCTCACAAATAGAAACTGAATGATGGAGTCTTCCAGGAATTATAATCCTTTTGAAACAGAAAACTAAACAAATTCTGCAATAGGTCTCCTTGCAGACAGGTCTTGACAACAAATGCATTCTCATTCCTTTGCTCAGGGATGTTCCTTTATGCATTTCTAGTATTTCCACTGATTTCCAGTATAATTCTGATCATTCAGAAGGACTCTTCAAAAATCACTGAGTCAACTCCCTTTTGCCCCAGGCAACATTGGTTCTCCCTTCTTATGGAACTGGCCAAGGGCAGTTACCACAAGTTTCATCAGAGACTTGACCTACTCATAGGTTCATAGGTGTGTACTAGGCTAATGGCCATGGAGCCTTTACAAGCCTAGCCCATAGAAGTGCCCTGGCATCGTGCCGCCCGACGTTAACTCCCAGTGCCTCTATAAAGTAGAGCCACAGGAGTGATCCCCAGGGTGAACTTTCTATTTCCCATCCACTCATCAAGATTTCTCTTGAAGAGGGCCAGTGAGGTGCTCTGCTTGACATGTATGGGAAGTCTATTCCAGAGCTTGAGCAGTCTCTGGGTTATGAACCTCTCCCTCCAGCATGTTCTGCTGATTGTGGTAATGAGGTTGAGGTCTGTGGAGCGTGTGGTGCAAAAAGATTTTGATTTCTTTAGATGTAGCATTTCTAACAGAGCTGGGTCAGACATGTCTTTATAAGTCAAGCAGAGATCGCCTTTTAGTAGATGATTTGAGACAGAGAATAGCTGGAGTTTTTTGAGTCTGTTGGTGTAGGACATGTGTTTAAGGCCTAGGATCCTCTTCGTGAGGTACTTTTTTGGCCTCTCCAGCTGTTGCAGGTGTCTAGTGAGGTACATGCCAAATGGGGCATTATACTTGATGATTGGTCTAATGAGGGATGAGTAGAGAGAGATGATGACCTCTTTCTTCCTGGATGCAAAACCCTTCGTAATGAGATGTGCCACATAGAACTTTCTGACCACAGTGGTAATGTGATGGTCAAAGGAGAGGTTATTGTCAACCTGTGTCCCCAGATCTGTCTGATGAAGCGTAGTAGTTGCTACGCGAAAGCGCTCACAGTTAATAAAGGTTCTCTTTTTTGCTGAATTTGTCTTGGTCTACGGTCAAGTTTATACTGGAAGATTGAAGCTACTTTACTCGATTTTGTTTTAGTGACATTGGGCTGTTTGTTGAACATTTCAGCTGTCTCCTATTGTTTCGTGGTGAGAGAGCCTGGTTTTCATCATCATCATGTGTCCCCAGATCTCTTATAATGCCTCCAGTGTTCATTGGGCTCACATCAATGTGGTAATTAGTGGGAACTGAGTTTTTCCTAAAGGGGATGATGATGCATTTTTTGGCATTGAGCTTAAGGCCATGGTTTTGACAACAGTCATTGGTCTCAGTGAGACCTTTCTGTAGAATGTCTGCATCACTTGGGGATTTAATAATGGCTCCCAGCTTGCAGTCGTCTGCGAACTTGGTCAGCCAGAGTCCCTCTATGTTGGCCTGGACTTCTGAGAAGTAGATGATAAACAGGAGAGGACCCAGGACAGATCCCTGTTGGACTCCACTCGTGACTGGTCACCAGTCTGACTTGTAGTCCACTACTTTCACATTGTGGGTTCTATCTGTGATCCAATTTGCAACCGACCTAATGATATAGGGGTTGATGCCTAGTTTGGTGAGTTTATCAATAATTCCTGAGTGAGGAATGGTATCAAAGGCAGTGGCCAGATTGAGGTAGGCTGTATGAACTGCCTTACCCTCATCCACAGCTTTGGTGACTGACTTAAAGCAGTCAACCAGGTTGAGCAGGCATGATCTACCTTTCACAAAACCAAATTGCATGGAATCCAGAGTTTGGAAATTCCCTATATCCTTGTTAATTAGGTACATGATGATGCGCTCCACAGCCTTACATATCAGACACATCAGACTAATGGGGCAATAATTTCCCGGGTCTGTAGTCGCTCAATTTTTATGGAAAGGGATGACTGTAGCAGTGCGCCATTTGGTAGGGACAAAGCCTAAGGTGAGGCTGTGAGTGAACAGGGCACACAGATGTGGTGCCAGTTCACTTTGTAGTTCATATAGAACACAGCCAGGGATATTGTTGGGTCCCACGGAAGCTGTATTCTTGGCCTTGGACAATGCAGCTTTAATATGCTGCAGTAATGCTGGGTGCCTGACATTCTTCCGGTATTGTGATTGGTACTTTAGGGGGAGAGAGAGGGATAAAGTTAGCACTGAATCTGTTGGCCAGTACGTTGGCAATATCTGTTGGCTCAGTATAGGAGGTACCATTGTGCAGTAACTCTGAGCAAATCTGGGTATTGTCGTGGAGATTCGTGATATAACTATAGAAGGCTTTGTGGTTGTTTTTAGTGTCTGCCGCAATTCTGCCTTCATAGCTGGCTTTAGAGGTTTTGATCAGGGATCTCAACTTTTTGTTGAGGCTAATAAGGGAGTTTTTCCAGTTTTGGGACTTCACCATTTTCTGCAACAGTTTCTTCCTTTTGTTGTAGAGTTAATTAATGGCAGGTGGCCACCAGACTGGCTTCCTTCTTTTGGAGGCGAGGATCTTGATTCTGTTGGGTATGGCTACTTCCACACAAAAGACAAGGAGAGTTTGCTATACCCCACTCTCAAATAACATCAAATAACTGCCTGGATGATTCAATTTTGATATCTTTTAGGCATCTATTTCATGAGGATGTGAAGCAGATACTACAGGAGGCAAGAAAGCCTACTATTAGAAAATCTTATACTGGCAAGTGGAAAAGATTTTCTAGGTGGTCCCTATCCAGTAACCAGGACCTGAGGGATTATGTACCACTATGTTTTTTAAATATTTATGTGTGTTACATTCCCCGGGTCTTTTTTATTCTTCTGTTAAAGCTCATCTAGTGGCCATTTCAGCATATCTGCTCATGGACCCTCCCTTTTCATCTCTGTTTTTCATAAAACAGTTTCTGAAGGGAGTTTATTTTAGGCACATAGAAAAAAGGCAGCTCATGCTTGGGATCTTAACTTTGTAATGGAAAATTTAACTGTCTCCCTTTGGAAATGACTTATCAAACTGATTTAAGGTTCATCACATGGCAGACTTTACTTCTCATTTCTCTGAAATCTGCAAGAAGAGTATCTGAGTTGCAGGCTCTCATAGTGGGTGAACCACTTGTGGTCTTCCACACAAGTAGGGAAACATTAAGAACAAATCCCTCATTTATGCCCACTGATGTTTCAGACTTTACTTTGAACTAAAAAACAACTGTCACTCAGATAAAATAAATAAAATACAACCAAAAGGCCAGTGTTCTTCTAAACCAAGTAAGCTTTTATTCTCTAGCACCTCGGCCAGCAGGCCTTTAAAGAGATAAAACAATGCTCTAAAAGACCATTTAAATACACAGAGTACTAAAATGTAAACAAACTCCTCTAGCAAAAAATCTGAGCTAGTGCCCCTTTAAGAAGCGTGAAGTTGGCTTTGGAGAAATTTTTACGGTGGGTAAATACACACAATCATTGTGTATTTAAATGTTCTTTTGGAGCATTGTTTTATCTCTTTAAAGGCCTGCTGGCCGAGGCGCTAGAGAATAAAAGCTTACTTGGTTTAGAAGAACACAGGCCTTTTGGTTGTATTTTATTTACTTTGAACTAAGCCATCAATCTCTCAGTGGTCTATACAGATCCCTTAAACTAGGGTGAAAGGATTCTACATACTCTGGATGTGCATAGGCAGCTCAGATCTTTCTTGATAGAAGTAAGTCCTTTAGAAAAACGTATCAATTTTTTACTTCTTATGATGGGAGAAAGTAAGAATAACTCATAATAAAAGAGTCTATTTTGAGATAGTTGTCCTCAGCTGTTACTGTTGGCTATTTCCACTAGTGCAAATCTATTACAGGCAGTATCAAGGGTATCAAGGCACATTCTACTAGAGCCTTGGGTTCTGAAGTGGTATACTGGAAAAGCATTCTAGAGACAGCTACGTGGTCCTCTGCACATACATTTGCAAAGCATTATAGTGCCTTTTTTAGGCAAGATTCAAATGACAAATTCACCACTGTAACAGGTACAAGCAAGCAAAATCCGAGGGTAAAACTACTTAATGCTAGAAGTCTAAACATCAAAATGCAGTCACTCGAGGCACTCCTTAAAATGGAGAACATCGACATCTGTGCAGTGGCAGAGACCTGGTTCAAGGCTCCAGAGAGCACCCTTGCATTAACAGGCTATAATTCATGAATATAACAGTCCACAGCACACAGGATCCGAGGCCAAATAATCCAACAGCAGGCAATGAAATCAAATTTCTTTTAATTCCAAAAACAGCACACGTAGTCGGTTCTAAATAGAACAGCAACACAGATAAGCCAAGCGCTTTCACCCAGTATATTACTAGGCTTTCTCAAGGCAACAAACAGAGCTATCCATTACACATCAGTTTTAAATAACTAGTACAATTAAATGGTAACTCCACCCATCAATTAGAAGTTAATACCTTTGATAGTGTTGTGTTAAAAACATAGTACAAAGAGAAACAGTTTCTCAAGTTGAATATGTATGTTTGTGTAAGAAATACTTCTTAATATAGTCAATAATGGTAATAATACCCTGCAAAGTGCCTTGTCAGTGCAAAATTCATAAAAGTACATCATAAATTTAAAAAAAAATTAAAATTTGAAATGATTAATTATTGTTACAAGTTGGAATTAAAATTAAATCACATTTCTTATTCCAAAACTAAAATAGATAGATAAATGATAAATAAATCAAACTTTTTACAGTGACATTGTAAAAAATAGGGAGCTTTCTGACTATTGTCACAACACTACCTAATAACAACAACAACAAGAAGAACAACAAGAAGGTGAAAGAAGAACAAGTGAACCTATACAAAATTAAACTAAATAGTCACATATTATAACCGTGCTCTTCTCATTTTTAGAATGCTGTTAATATTTAAGCCCTCATTCATTCCAGGAGGGGTGCAGGCATCCAATTTCAACTGCCAGAACAGTTCTCGAGTCTCCAATTTGGCCTCCCAGTTGCCCCCTCGTGGGTCTGGCACCACCTGCTCCAACCCCAAAAATTTAAGGTTCATGCCTTCACATATCTGGGAGTGTTTGTAAAAGGCATTGGTGTCCTTACATTTAGTGATATCATATTGGTGCTCGTATACCCTTCTCCTAAGCTGTCTCTCGGTTTTACCAATGTAAAACCCAGAACAGAAAGTACAAATACCCAGGTACACTACCCCTTTAGTTGCACAGTTAAAATGTTGATGAAACTTGTACTTAAACCTTCTTGAGGGAATTGTGATGGTGTCTTGGTCAAGCATATATTGACATTGTTTACATTGACCGCATTTTAAAGTGCCAGGCCTCTGATTGTTTATGTCATAACCCATATTTTTTCTCCCCTCAAACAGATCTTTCAAATTTCTACCTCTTTTTCTGATAAAGCTAGGCATCAGGGGAAAAAATTGTTTAAGATCAACATTAGTAGATACTATGGGCCAGTATTTTGTAATAATGTTTTCCAAATCATGTGAGCTGGAAGAAAAGGTGTATGAAAAACTCTCCTTAAACTTGTCATTCTTCTTTTTTACCGATTCTTCCATCAAAGGTACACCAGTGCCCAAAAGGGGGTGAAAGACTGATTGTCTTTTGCCAGTAACCACCAAAATCAATTGATTTATCAGGTCTACCGGGTAGGCCTTTTCCAAAAAGAGCTCGTGCAAGACCTTAGTCTCTTGCTCATAGTGTTCCAAAGTACTACACATTCTGGAGGCCCTGATCAACTGTCCCTTAACAATTCCCCTTTTTTGATAGTAGGGGTGCCCACTATTAAAGTGGAGATAGGCGTTGGAGAACGTAGGCTTCCTGTACACCCTAGACTGAAAACAATGATTAGTGTAGTCCTCCATCAAAGTTACATCCAAATAGTGTAAGGTGTCCCGATCAATACTATGGGTAAATTTCAGAAAGCTAGTAGTACTACTGATGTAATCCAAAAAGCTCTCCAAGTCCTGCAGGGACCCATTCCACAAAATACAAATGTCATCCAAATATCTGGAATAGTGCCTAATCATAGGTGCCCAGTCTGTGTTGAAGACAAATCTTTGTTCCCAGTAATAAAGCACACAATTTGCATAAACAGTGGCACAGCTAGCCCCCATTGCCACACCTTTTCTTTGCCTGTAGAACTCCCCATTAAAGAATATATAGCTGTTCTCGAGAACCGTCTCCATTAATTCCTTAACCAAATTAATGGTTTTGCCACTTAGTGCACCACTTGAAATCAGCACCTGTCCAAACCATTCCAGACCCTCAATATGTGGAATGCTCGGAAAAAGGTCTTTTATATCAATGGTAACCATTAACAAGTCAGCAGAAAACAGTCTACGGTGAACTGTCCTTAGGAAGTGCCAGGAGTCCTTGCAGATGTGGTCAGCGGGGACTAGCACTTTTTTGGAGACATAATCTATGAAATTAGACAGGGGTTCTGTAATACTGCCAGCCCCTGCCACAATGGGTCTGAATCCAAGAGGATCCAACCCTTTGTGGGTTTTTGGAATTCCAAATATGACAGGGACTTTTGATTTTGCCACATTAAAGTAATTGTACAACTGTTCGTTAATAGTACCTTGGAGCAGATGGTCATATAGGTAGTAATTAATTTTAGAGTGTGCTAAGTCAATCTCATTAGAAGAAACTAGCTCATATTGCTCCACGTCTTGTAACATCTGGTGGATACTGGAATCATAATCAACTTGGTACATCAAGACAACCCCTCCACCCTTGTCAGGTTTCATTACCCGACAACCCTCCTTTGTAAGGGTTTTGATTAGGTTAAGTTCACTGTTACTGAGGTTGGGGGGCTGCTCGTACCTCCTACCTACATCCAGTTTCCTAATTTCTTTCTCCACCATCTCTTCAAACACCCTTAAATGTGGGTTGGTGGGTGGGTTGAAAGTACTAGTTCTGCTCAACATGGGATTAACAAATTCCTGACCTTTAAAAAACAACTTGAGATTCAGTTGTCTAATGAAAAGTTTAAAATCAATAAGAGTGTAAATAGGGTCAATGAAGGTAAGAGGAACAAAGTTAAAACCTTTAGAAAATAAGGTAAAATGTCCATCTTCAATTCGTAAGTCAGTGAAGTTAAAAATGGTAAAATTGTCCTTCCTACAAATTAAATTCTTAAAGGGGTCGGGGGGTGAGAGTAGTTCAGCATTGACCACACTCTCCTGATTTCTGGTATTCAGTACTGCCCAGGGTGACACTGTGTCATATAAAAGCATCCCCTGCAAGTTGCTCAATTCCACCTCAGGTTCTGACGCCTCGTCCCCCCGGTCCTTTGTTGTGGGGTTGCTGAAAATCCCTATGTGAGGCTATAATTCATACCACACCTTTCGGCCACCTAACCTGGACAGAATCATTAAAGGTGGAGGCGTGTCCATATTCATTAAGGATATCCACACCTCCAGGCTAGTTGCTCAGCATAATGCATCCGAGATTATCCAAGTGCAACTAACTCTGGGCAAGACCACAATCCAAATTGTAGCTTGCTACAGATCCCCCACCATGCCCCAGGATTCCCACTCCACATTTGTTGATACACTGGAAAATATTAGGGTACAACCTAACAACCTAACTACCCCACCATTAACTGGGAAAACTACTTATGTACCAACTCTTGTGCTCAACGTTTTCTGGAATTCATAAATTCCATTGCCTTGGATCAACTTATCCAAACCCCCACCAGGGGCAGCAATATCCTAGACCTGGTCATTACCAACATGGGCAATCGGTGTTCCACACGAGAGGTCAGTTCCTCGTTGGTCAGATCTGACCGCAAGCAAATCACCCTAGACATCCACATCCCACCCCCATCCTCCATTAAAGAACCCACCGTAAAAATTTCTCCAAAGCCAACTTCACGCTTCTTAAAGGGGCATTAGCTCAGATTTTTTGCTAGAGGAGTTTGTTTACATTTTAGTACTCTTTAAGTCACATGTTCAGCTAGAGGCAAGGTTTTCAAAGAGCTTTTTTAGCATACTGTAGTTCAGATTACACAAACCCTCAGTGGGGGTTGTTAGAGGAAGTGCTTAGAACTTACAGTTGCAACCAGTTTGCCCTTTTGTTTTCCTTCTCCCACTCATGAGCAATTAGGCTAGCTGAATGACTGGATTTTACATAGGTAGAGATACTATCTTGTCGGGCGGCCATGGTGGTGCAGCGGTTAGTGTTGCCACCTCAGAGCAAGAGGTTCTCCAGTTTGATTCTTGGCTGGGGTGCCTTCTGTGCGGAGTCTGCATGTCCTCCCTGTGGTCGTGTGGGTTTCTTCTGGGTGCTCCGGTTTCCTCCCACATCTCAAAGACATGCAGTAGGTGAATTGGACACTCTAAAATTGGCCCTTGGTGTGCGTGTGTGTGCCTTCTGTGGAAGATTGGGTGCCGGGCTGGCAACTCGACACTGTAAAACTCCACTGCCAATCATGAGCGGACAGATGATCCGCTGTGGCGACCCCTAACCGGGAAAAGCCGAAAGAAGAAGAAGAAGAGATGCTATCTTGTCACACATAGACCTAGAGCCTCTTTAGCAATGAAGTGATAGCTACTTTACTATGTACTTGTTTTTGCAAAACTGTGTCTAAGTATTCAAGTCTAGGCAATAGTATTTTTCATGCTTGTTGCTACAAATCTTTTTCCCTCCACTAGCAATTATTTTTCATACAGTCTGTTATTAGTGTTGCTTGTTAGTGTGTGTGTGTGTGTGTGTGTGTGTGTGTGTGTGTGTGTGTGTGTGTGTGTGTGTGTGTGTGTGTGTGTGAGAGATGATGTATGTGCACTTTTATAATCATACAGATTTTCCCTCATTTTACAGCACAGCATTGCTTTGGACAGTTGTGCCTTGCAAAGAAACATGTTGACAAACAAATGTCCAAATATTGTAAAATAATAAAATATTTTGCATATTTTCTCTAAAAATGTCATGCAGCTTTGGAACTGAATGTAATCACTGCTCTAAAAGTATTTTCTCATTAGCTGATGCTGTATGTTGTCCTTCAGAAATCACACCATAACTATTTGTCTAATAGTGATTCCATCCTACTGGATTTCTTTTCTCACTTTTTTTCAGTCTTTCATTGTGGAAAAATGTTTTCAACTTTCACATCTTTCCTGCCTGTTTGACTGCAGTACATTTAATTTACACTGACTAGCATTTGAAAGCTGAAGCAAATGCAGTCTATACATTTCACCATATACTTTTCTGTACCATTCCTAGTATATTGTAGTAGGTAATTACAGGGGTACTTTTACTAAGGCAGTAAAAATTAAGTGCTGCAACCAAAATCTCATGCCATCGATAACCCTATATTTTGACAAGTTATAAAAGCTACTTTTCTATGTATGTGTGCATGTATGTAACACAATGTACGTTTGTATTCATGTGGTTTGAAAATAACAGCCTCTTCGTGTGTTACTGACAGACTTGAAATTCTAGGCATTCTTGAATGTCTATAAATTTCAGATATGATACATATCTGATAATGGAGATCGCAGTTCACAGACCTATTAATCACATCTGTTTATCGGCTACATGATAGCATCACATAACACAGTGTTTAGTTCAGAGAAGTGACAAAACCTAAAAACTTATACAGATGCAGTACTGTCATCCTGGAAGACTTACCAGGACATGAATGAGCAACAATATTTACATAAGGCCTGCCAGTACACTTCTGGATGACCCAAACCATACAAACACACCCCAGCCCTGAATGAGAAATATTCTACTCACACAAAATGTACTGTCTAGACAGCTAGACTGCAGATATCATGCCAGAAAAAGAACAGTATTCCCACTCAATATATCACCTCTGTTGATTGCTCTCATTGCTATGCACTGATGATAAGCTGTAAAGTGCTACAGCCCATACCTGAATGCATCAAATGAAAACAAGGAAGTGTTGTTTCAGTCCAAGGATAGGACTGCCATCACCTTGTCAAATGTCCGCAACAGTACACACAAGGTATGGTCAGTGTGTTGATGTCACATTTTAGGTCTATGCAAATGTTTGACATAATGCTGAGGGTCAGTTAAACATTAAAGGGTAATGTAGCCATAATGACTTATTATGGAGTACAATAATATAATGCAAGATAGTTTTCTGTCAGTTCACTTTCCCAACAATACAAACAGTTCTGCTGTTATCCTACAATGTGGAATTATACATGTGAGAGTGTTCAATCTCGCCGTTTGTTCTTACACCTGGGTTCGGAGCCAATCCTCGGCTCTGTGTCGGCCGCTTGGCAAAGCTCTGCATCGAGAAGAAGCTCGAGACCAACCTAACTCCCACAATCCCCCTCTGCCTTTACCTAAGATCTAGTTTGCCGCTGCAACGTTCGCATCATTTTTGATGAGCTCGGACCACCTCAAAGCTAAGATTGTTTTTTTTCTAATATCTTTTTGGATAAATTCTCTCTTCTTCTTACTTAAGTTAGTTGTGTGTGTGTGTGTAGTGTGTCGAGGGTTTCTCGAGTACGTATATAAATTTTATATACTTATTTAAAGTTAGTTCCCTCGGGGCCTACCCCACCCTTTAACTTTACAGGATTTGACTTTAACAGGATTTGACTTTAACTACCAGATTTGACTTTTATTACTGGATTTGACATTATTACTGGCTATTACACTGTTTAACTTTTTGGATTTGACTGTACTGTTATCATGTCTGAAAAAGCTAAATCAGGCTTCAAATGGTGCCAATGTGGACAGAAAATGTCTGTCACAGATAATCATAGTTCCTGTGTCTACTGTCTTGGCCCTCTCCATCTGCAAGAAGACTGCTCCATCTGTCATTCTTTCAGTGGAAGGGTCATGACAGATAGGCGCAGGAAACTTATGGATAGAGGCCTGTTGAAGCCTGCATTCCAAGAGGCTCTGGATGCATCGGACCAGACATCTAAATCCTCGAAGGAATCGGAGACGTCGGAGCCCATGTCATCGGCTCCGAGCTCTTCATTTAAAGTTCGCTCACCGGTTCCACAGACCTTGGGGCCGAGTGTTGAACTGTTGTCAGTTACCGAGCCTCGAGTCTTGGAACCGGTGACGGAGCTTCCTCCTCCTGTACTTTTGAGGTCGGCTCCGTCTTCGATTCCTTCGACGCGTTCTTCTAGGCCCCTTTCCAACACCGATGTAGACCGCGTGGTGCAGAAATTGATGGAGAATACGGCCTTGTCCAAACTCATCTCTGTCTCCTCCCAGTTGGTGTCGAGACTCGAAGGCCTTCCCTTATCTCCATCTGTTCCTCCTCCGAGGCCTATCCAGTCTTCGGAGCCGGGAGAGGCTGATCTGATGATTGTGGAGCCCGTGGTGCCGGAACCGTCTTTTTCTCGGTCGGCACTGTTCACCTCGACTCCGACGGACCCAGTACCGGAGCCGCGGAGCCGAAGATCCATCCTTGGATCGGGGACCGAGAGTCGGACCGACGTTTCGGTTCCGACTCTCCCTCTCGGAGCCTCGGCTCGGATCGACTCGGCTCCGTCCTCGGGGTCGATGCCATTGGTTCCTGTCTCAGGGATTCCTCAGTTTTCTTCGGAACCGGGGGATACCTCGACTCGGGACCCGGGGGCCTTCGACCTCATGAGGAAGGTGTTGTCGACTCAATCAACCACTTCAGCAGAAACGGTTTCTCCTTCCCATAAGGGTCCGTTATTCTCCTCTGCACCCACGGCTACATCCAAGCGTCGAGCACCAATGTCTCAGCCACCCCCAGAGTGTTCCCCCTCTTCCTCGGAGGCTTCATCGGAAGCTCCCCCCGATGAAGTTCCGAGGAAAAGATTGTGTAAGAGGAGACACTTGGATTCTCCACAAGAATCCTTGACATCGGACACTGACTTAGATGAGTCAGAAGGGTCCCCAAAATCACCCTCAGAGGATGTCTCCTTTTCTGACATCCTGGAGATCCTAAAACAGAGAGGTGATTGGCAAGCCCTACCCCCTTCTGAGGATGAGTCAGTCTTGCTGAAGGCATTCGGTGCTCGCCCTTCCTCCTCCTGGGTCACTCCGCCCTTCGATGAGTTGATGGAATTGATTGCTCGAAGGGCGTGGGAGACACCTGCCACGGTGGAGCCAGTCCCTAGAAAGCCTAATAAATATATTACTGCCCCACAAGATAAGGCTTATCTCACGAAGGGAGTTCCAGTGGACGCTATGGTGGTGGCAGCGGCCACAAAAAAGGAGATGTCTGAATCTTCCTCATCTGTCCATCCGCCTAACAGAGATTCTAGGACTATGGACAGGTATGGGAAGCGCATTTTTAGTTCAGCGGCTTTTTCCATGCGATCCCTGAACTATTTGACTCATTTCACACGGTTACAGAGGGATCTAATCAAAGAGTTGGGAGATACCCTCCAGGGTACTACAGATGCTGCTGTCTCGGAGAAAGTTACAGCACAACTCAATACCCTTACATCTATTGCGAACTCGTCCATGAGGCTGATCTCATATGCAGCCGAAGGATCGAGTAGGGCTGCGGCTTCAGCGATTGCTCTGCGTAGACAATCCTGGATGCGCTTATGTTCCTTTGTGGAAGCCTTTAAGTCTTCCTTTACTAACGCCCCATTTGATGGTGCCACTCTCTTTGGCCCAAAAGTAAAGGAGACCCTTACCCGGTGTGAGCAAGAGGGAAAGACTCTGTCTGCTGTCGGAGTCCGTTTTTCCATCCCATCCAGACCATACCCCAAAGGGCAACGTGGTGGAAAAATGTGGTTTTGAAAACCCCAAGGCTCTTTCCCAGCCCCCTCTAGAGGCAGAGGAGGGGGCAGAGGTGGAGGACGTCACCCTGGCGGCAGAGGGGGTCCGCAAAACCAAGGTGACAGGGATACACTCCCCAAGAAACCTTTCCAGCACTCCTGAGAGGAGGCCCGACTGTCCTGCTCTGGAGGCAGTCGGGGGTCGCTTAGCTTTATACCCTCAGGCCTGGCAAAGTCTTACATCAGACAATTGGGTAAAAAGCATTGTTACCAGAGGTTACAGAATTCCTTTCCTATTGCCCCCAATTCCGCAGAAAAGACTACCAGATGTACCGCCCCATCTGCGAGGCCCTGCAGCTTTAGAAATTTCAAAGCTGCTAGAAAAAAGAGTCATCCAACCAGTCCTAGCGGACCAAAGAGGATTCGGAACTTACTCAAGGTTCTTTTTAGTTCCAAAAAAGACAGGGGATTGGAGGCCAATTCTGGACCTAAGCAAACTCAATACCTTCGTCAAGAAAGAAAAGTTCCGGATGGTCACGCTTCAATCGATCCTTCCATTCTTACAGAAGGACGACTGGATGTGCTCAATAGATCTAAAGGACGCGTACTACCACATCAAAATGGCCAGGGCGTCCAGGGATCACTTGCGCTTCTGGCTGGGAGCCAGTCACTTTCAGTTTCGAGCCCTGCCCTTTGGTCTGACCTCAGCCCCCAGGGTCTTCACCAAATGTATGGCAGTGGTAGCGTCTCACTTGAGACGCCTGGGATTCCAGGTGTTTCCGTATCTGGATGACTGGCTCCTTTCTGCCACCACCAAGCGTCGACTGATTCAGGCCAGGGATTACACACTACAACTCTGTGTTTATCTCGGAATTTCCGTAAATTTCGAAAAATCTTTATTACAGCCATCACAGCATATCTCATTCATAGGAGCAGAATTGGATACAGGTTGCTTAATTCTAAGGCTTCCTCCAGAAAGAATAGCCTCCCTACAAAACCATATATCTCTTCTCCTATTGTCCAAAAAGTCCCCAGCAAAACTGGTTCTGAAGGTTTTGGGTCTCATGGCAGCTTCCCTCATTGTGATACCCTTGGGCAGACTGCACATGAGAGTTCTTCAATGGCTACTGTTTGCACAATGGTCGTTCCAACAGTTACCACTGACACACGAAATTCACATCACGAACATTTGCAAATCGCGCCTGTCTTGGTGGCTTCAGACTTGCAATCTCTCCAGCGGAAGACCATTTGTGCTACCCACGCCGGCAGCTACGGTGACCATGGACGCTTCCCTGATGGGGTGGGGGGGCATCTTTCAGGGACAGACAGTCCAAGGCGAATGGACCAAATTGGAGTACAATCTGCACATCAATGTTCTAGAGATGAGGGCAGTGTTTCTAGCATTGCAACACTTTTCTCCCCTTCTTCCTCTAGGGACCATTGCAGTTCAGTCGGACAACATGTCCGTAGTCTGGTACATAAACAAACAAGGGGGAACCAAGTCTTATCAACTATGCAGAGAGGCCATGAGAATCTGGCAATGGGCAGAGTCCACAGGTCGCTTTCTGATAGCAACGCACATCCCGGGGTTATCCAACGTCATAGCGGAAAGGTTGAGCAGAGCCATCCTGTTACCTCACGAGTGGTCCCTCAAACAATCAATTGCGAAGGAAATTTTTCGCAAGTGGGGCCAGCCTTGCTGCGATCTGTTTGCGTCTCCAATGAACACCAAGTGCAGAAGCTATTTTGCCCTATTACCCCCTCCAGGGGAAGTCCCCAGGGACGCTCTGGTTCACGATTGGCCCCCGGGTCTCCTGTACGCTTTTCCTCCTATTCCCCTGATTGCAAAATTTCTACAGAAAGCCAACAACCTGCAAAGGACAATAATCCTCATTGCCCCATTCTGGCCTCGTCAAATTTGGTTTCCCTTTCTTCTAGCACACCGAATTCGGGAACCCTGGATCCTGGACCCGGAGCCGGATCTGCTGACCCACTCGTCAGGGGCTCCCCACCCGTCGCTACTCTCCCTCAGACTAGCAGCTTGGCTGCTCCGCTTCCCTTCTTAGCCAGGTCTGAGCTTCTTTCCCCTGCAGTTCAAAATATTCTGGTAGCTTCTCATAAAGCTTCCACTACAAAGATATACACTAGTAAATGGAAGCGTTTTGTACACTGGGCATCTACACAAAAATTGGATCCTGTAATAGCCCCTCTTAACAGAGTCTTGGAGTTTTTAGCCGAACTATTCCACCAAGGAGCTTCTCCTGCCACTTTGAGAGTGCAATTGGCTGCCATTTCAAACTTTCATGTGGGAGAAAATGGAGCTCCTATTATGGCTCATAGACTTTGTTAGGCCTTTCTAAAAGGATCTTTCCATATTAGGCCACCAGTTAGAGTTCCTACATCACCTTTGAATTTGAACCTTCTATTATCACAGCTAATGCTACCACCCTTTGAACCAGCCTCTTCCTGTTCTTTAAAGTTTTTATCATGGAAAACCCTTTTTCTGGTAGCTATCACATCGGCCAGACGGGTATCGGAACTTCAAGCTCTTTCCGTTAAACACCCATATTTGATCTTTCACTCTGACAGAGTCTCTCTTCGCACTAATCCATCCTTTCTTCCCAAAGTTTGCTCCATTAATAATATTAATCAGTCCATTGAGCTCCCCACCTTTTTCAAGAACCATTCCAATAAGTTGGAATATATGTTACACAAGTTAGATGTTCATAGACAACTCAGGTTTTACTTGGATAGGACAAAGGATCACAGAAAAACAGACCAGCTCTTTATAGCCTTTGCAGACAGCAGGAAGGGCATGGCAGTTACGAAACGAACCCTTTCCAAATGGCTTTCCGATTGTATTATTTTTGTCTATACTGCCTCTGAGCAGAATTTACCTGTCATGCCCAAAGGGCATTCTACAAGATCGATATCTACATCCCTGGCTCATGCAGCCCGCCTACCGTTGGACACTATTTGTGCGGCTGCCACTTGGTCTAAACCACATACATTCATTACTCATTACAAAGTAGATAGGATTTCCAGGGACAGGGCAACCTTTGGTTCCACTGGGCTCAGGAACGTTCTCCCGTGAGTTCCTCAGGAACATGGAGCTAGGGACGCTACCCAGGTGTAAGAACAAACGGCGAGATTGAACACTCTCACATATAGAAGTTATGTCCTTACCATAACGTTCCATGTGGAGTGTTCATCTCGCCTTTGTTCTTACATTCCCACCCTCAGGAAGAACGTCCAGCTTAGGTGTCTGGTTTGGTTCTCCAGCTTCTGCCTTTGTTCACTTGTTGTGGCTAGGTTTCAGCTATGTTTTTGCATGAATGTCTTATATTCTCTTCCGTTGACTTCTGGTTTGCTTGCAAACTAGATCTGAGGTAAAGGCAGAGGGGGATTGTGGGAGTTAGGTTGGTCTCGAGCTTCTTCTCGATGCAGAGCTTTGCCAAGCGGCCGACACGGAGCCGAGGATCGGCTCCGAACCCAGGTGTAAGAACAAAGGCGAGATGAACACTCCACATGGAACGTTATGGTAAGGACATAACTTCTATTTTTAGTACATCTGGGTGCTGTCTAGCCTGCATCACATGACTGTATTGTCCTTGTCTTCCACTCTCTTATCCACGTGTGTGTGTTGTCTTTAACTTTGTGTGTGTGTGTGTGTGTGTGTGTGTGTGTGTGTGTGTGTGTGTGTGTGTGTGTGTGTGTGTGTGTGTATACACAATGAATAATCATCAATGAATTTGTTCAAAACACAAAACATTGAACAGACTCATTGGTGATCATTATCACCACCTAAATCATCTAAAATAGTAATGGCAAATGTAAAACATGATTTGTGACTCCATTGGTACCTGCATATTTACATATGTATCTGAATATTTGATTCAATACACATACGTACATATGTGTATGTATACATGCATGCATATATTGCAATCTTTATGGTTTATTGCCTGAGTCATGTGCATGCATATGCCTGTATGTATGCATGCACATAGGCAATTTATTCACATATCTATACATCATATAATTAACAGACATGGTTGATACTAGCATCCATAGTCACACGTACCAAAATAAAATATTTTCATGTTCAACCACAAATATGGTACTTATGAAACTATATATTAATGACCACACAAATTCACACTCGTGTTTATTCTACAAATATCTCTGAACTGGATATGCCCTGCATGCATACCTCTCAACTATACAGATTTTTGCCTCTTACTTTTGGTCTGTTTTGCAAAATTGTGCTTTTCTAGCAAACCGAGGACTGTAGTCAGAAAATGACATACACTTGAGTTTCAGACTTTATACCCTGCAGGAGAAACATGCTAATGCAAAACCTGTTATTCTATCAATTTAAGTTTGTAAAAGCAATATTTAAAAAATATCCCTATTTTTGGGCCGTTGTCCCTCCATTATTTATGGCTTTGTCCTGATTTCTGATAGATATGCCTGCATGATAACACTTTCTGCAAAGTTTAGCATTACACATTGTGCTATTTTTAATTTCTGAATACCCGCCTACTGTGTTTTATGTCCTGTAAGAGTAGCAATAATGTACACATCCCAAAGACATGCTGTAGGTGGATTGGACACTCTAAATTGGCCCTAGGTGTGAGTGTGTGCATGTGTGTGCCTTCTGTGGAAGGTTGGGCGCCGGGCTGGCAACTCGACACCGTAAAACTCCACTGCCAATCATTAGCGGACAGGTGATCTGCTGTGGTGACCCCTAACCGGGAAAAAGCTGAAAGAAGAAGAAGAAGAAGAAGAAGAAGAGTAGCAACAATGTACACAGATTACATGGCACCTTTAAGCAAACATTTAATTGTGCATTTTAATAAAAAAGTAAAACAATTAGATCTGTATTGTACCCTGACTTAAACTTAATCTCTATATGAAATAATTTAATTTATAACCATTATTCAGCTTTGTGCTTGTTTGTTTACCTATTAATTTCAGTTTGGTAACCAATAAAGTAGATTGGATGACAGACCCTTTTCAGTCACAACCTGACCTTCATGGTACAAGAAAGAAACAGAAAATGGAAAATAGAATAAAGTATTTTACCACTTTCTGAAGGAATGTCAAAGTATGGCAAAATGCAGAAGTGGAATTCAAGCACGATGATAGATAAAGATAAAAAGAAATGAAGGGAGAGTAAACTATAGCTATAACTTTGTAGACAAAACTAATAAAACTGGGCAGACAAACACAATGTGAGACAAGATCCAGAACATTTTGGGAAAAAAAACATATATAAAGACATTTTGCATAATACACAAATGCCACAGATATAGCCACCCTGCTGGCAGACAGGTTCAGTGAAAACTTCACCCCCTGTCCCCCCATCAGTAAACCAGGACATCCCCAGCACCTGCCCTCTCAAAGGCAAAAAATACAGTCTCCATGGGACCCGATAACATCCCTGACTGTATCCTGCATGAACTCAGGCATGAGCTCTCAGCTCCATTAGACACCCTATTCAACCAAATCCTGAGCATCAGCTTCATCCCAGCAGAATGGAGGACAGCTGCTGTCATCCCTCTACACAAAGGTGGAGTTTCCACTGACCCAGGCAATTTTAGGCCCATCAGCCTAACTAGCCTGATCTGCAAGGCCATGGAACACATCATCATGGACCTTATAAACAAGGACATTGGCAACTTCCAAAAGCTTGACCCCTCACTGTTTGGTTTTGTCAAAGGGAGATTATGCCTGTTAAACTTGGACAACTTCTTTGAAACAGTCGCCAAAGACATGGACGAGGGGAAGACGGTGCACAGTGCCTACCTTGACCACACCAAAGCCTTTGACACTATTCCTCTCTCGGGCATAATAGATAAACTCTCCCAGCTAGGCCTCAACCTGTATGTTACCAGATGGGTAGCTAACTGGCTCACTGATAGAACCCACTTGGTCAAACTAGGGGAAGCCACCTCTAGTAGTATACCGGTAACGAGCTGTGTACCCCAAGGATCGGTCTTGGGGCCTCTACTGATTGTGATATACTTTTCTGAGTTATAAGCCAAAACCAGTGGTCTGTGGCTGACCAGGTTTGCAGATGATTGCAAGCTGGGTGCTATCTTAAATTTCCCTAGTGATGTGAACATCCTCCAAGAGGGCCTTACCCAAACTAATGACTGGTGCCAGAAGCATGGCCTCAAACTGAATGCCAAGAAATGCATCATTATCCTCTTTGCAGAAAATGTCATCCTCACTAATTATCACATTAATAGTAATGCATTAAGCATGCAGTCAGTTGTGAAGGACTTAGGCCCACAGGTTGATAGCAACCTGACTTTTGACCATGACGTTGCCTCTGTTGTACAGAAGGCTTCTGCATGGCCCACCTCATAAATAAGGATATTTCATCCAGGAACAAGGAGGTCATAACATCACTGTACTCCTCCCTTATCAGACATATTATTGAGTACAATTCCCCCTTCGGCATGTACCTTGCCAAGCACATGCAGCAGGTGGAGAGACAACAGAGGTTCCTGACCAGGAAAATCCATGGTCTCAAACACCTGTCCTATACAGATAGGCTAAAACCCCTGTCCCTCTACTCAGTCTCATACAGAGTGCTCAGAGGTGACCTGTGTCTGGCATAAAAGGCCATTTCAGACCCAGCCTTGATGGAGTTCCTGCATACCCATAAGCCAAACTCCACTCATGCAACCCACACGCAAGGCCTTAACCTGGTCTGTGATATTAATAAAACTTGTTGGCGGGATAGATTTGTGTCCCAAAGACTCCCCCATCTGTGGAATAAACTCCCTCTCAATGTCAAGCAGAGTACCTCTCTAGCCGTCTTTAAAAGGAACTTGGATGACTGGATGGGAAACAGAAAATATACCCCTGGTATCCCAACTGTGTCCCTGCTGGACAGGGGAAACGTGCTGACTTTGAGAGAACATGAGTGAAATTCTTGGCTAGGCTTGTAAAGGCCTCTGGGCCAATAGCCTAGTATCATCCTATGAGCCTATAATAGAAAATTATATACATCTACAGTGTATCTATATATATATATATATATATATATATATATATATATCTATGTGTGTGTGTGTATACACACACGCACACACACACACAATGTGGTAGGACTGAAAACCTACAAACTAACAAATTGTGTAGAATGTGAAATATATTCTCTAACACAACAAATAAATACATTAAATACATTTACAAAATGTTACTCAGAACAGTTTTGGTTGCACAAAGGTGGTGAGAAATTGTGCTAATAATATCCCATTAACTTTGATGCTGAAATTAAATTAAATTACATTGAAAAATAAATACGCACATTGGACACAAAGTACAGGGGTGAAATAGAATCAGAAACAATGACCTGAGAACACTTAAGCATGAAATTACAGTATCATTGTATTTGTTATTCATCAAGTCATTAAAGTATGAGGAGATTCCTAAAGAATGGAGATGTGCACGTGTGCAACCCATATTTAAGGGATAGGGGACCAGGACAGATCCGGACTCACAGATACCCATAACTTAAGATTGGAGATGTGCACTTGTTCATCCCATGTTTAAGGGAGAGAGAAACAGGACAAACCCAGAGTCACAGACACCCATAACGTAAGATTGGAGACATGCACTTGTTCAGTCCATATTGAAAGGACAGAAGAACAGGACAAACACAAAGTCACAGAGTCCCATAACTTAAGATTGGAGACATTCATTTGTTCAACCCATATTGTCACAGAGACCCATAACTTAAGATTGGAGACATGCACTTGTTCAACCCATATTTAAGGGTTAGGGGAACCGGACAGATACAGAGTCACAAAGACCCATAACTTTACTTTATTTTTGTAGAAAAACAATGGAGAAGGTTATTTGCATAATGTATCATCAGACTTGAGAAGACTAGCCCCCGGATTCACTATACTTCCATGCAGGACTAGCTTAGTCCTGCTTGGAAGCGGCCGTTTAGGAGCAGGACGGCAGCGTGCCACGCATATTAATGAAGGCACACTGCTTGAGCTCCTAAATGGACACGGAGCATGTACGAGTGCAGGGGGTGTGTCTGACAACAGAGCTCACAGAATATACACGCCCCTGCAATCAAGGACAGCAGTTTAGGAATAAGAATGAGTGAGACCGCTCATAGGTGTTTGCATACCCCCAGCAACATCCCCCCAAGTTTATAAGAGCAATAGTTAATATATAAAATATAAACAAGCTTCTTTTTTTAATCAAACAGATAAAATTTAACTGTAGGTGCGTGGGTTTCCCATTGCTTAGCTATGTTTATTGCAGCTTAAATGACACATTAGGATAACAATCAAGATATATGCAAATGAGGTTACTGCAGTAGTGTAGTGGGCAGAGCATTCACCTTATGAGCAGTCATTCCGAGTTCGAGTCTTACACCAGTACATTCCATTTTCCTTGTCAAATCACTTTATGAACAATATTTTTTGTTGCATAACCTACTAAACAACATGTATTTGTGAAGTGGAGTACTGCATTAAATGCAGATGTGAGGTGTCATTGTCATAATGTTGTAAAATCCACAGATAATCGCAAGTGCCCCATACGGTATATGTACACATGAATCAGGGATACAAATTGTAGGTACAATGTGTAATGAATGATAAATCCATAGAGTTTCCAAATCCACCACCTTCCAAAAAAACATTTTACATTATTGCTTGAATTAGTGCGGTGGTAAGCAGGAGTAAGCACTATTAAGCAAGATTAAGCATATTTATGCAGTAGTAAGCGGGTTTAAGCCCGTTTGTGTGGGGGTAAGCAATGCGCACACAGGTTAAGCAATATTAAAGCTAACTCTCTGTAAGCATATTTAACTGGAGATTAGCATTGTTTACCATCACGCAAACCTGCTTACAATAGTTTAAATGTGCCTTAATCACTCTGTATGCAACAGCCGCTGTTCTGGCCAGAAACAAAATAAACAGCCTTTGCAGGTCTTGAACCCAGGACCCTGTACACTATAGTCACAGTAGTGAACCACTAAGCCATCACAGCAGTACATAGGATTGAGATATCACCAGACAGATCCTCACTATAGTAAAATCAAACTGAACATGTGAAAGGAATCAATATACAGTTTTATGTTGTATAACATACTACATAATATAAATATGTGAACTGGAGTACTGCATTAACCCCAGATGTGAGATGTCATTCTGATAAAGTGTTGAAATCCCCTAATAAACACAAGGACCCCATGTAGTGTACGTACACATAAATCGTGGATACCAAATACATATATAACATGTAATGAACAATAAATCAATGCCAAAAAGCAAATAGTATGAAAATTAAAAATTAAGCAACACTAAGCACTGCACAGCCCAGCTTACTAGGCGTAAGCAATGTGTAGGTCAACTAACTCAGTTTGCCCATTGGTATACCCCTTTAAACAATGACAACCTCAGGTAAGCAGGTTTGCCCATAGCTTATCATTTTCAAAACCATCCAATTACAGCAAAGTGTGGGAAATCGGCCCTATTTAAACCAAATAGGCAGAAATACATTTCATAACTGGTTGCAGCTTCCTCCTGTAGGCACTATGACTGGTATGGGAGAGAGTGGGCACTTTCGTGCACAGCGCTGGGGCATCCAGGAGTCCAGAGTCATGGCAGGATCCTTGTGAAAGAACATGACCAGAGACTGCTGCAGGGCCAGAACTAGGGTTACCAATATAAAGCGGAATCCTGGGACCATCTCACCTGTGACCTCACTAGTGCCACTGGCATACCCCGAACTGGTGAGCAGATCAGGCATCACTATGCTGACCTGAAGTGGAGAAAGGGGGATCTGTTGGATCAGTGAATCCAAGAGGCTAGGAGGACGGGGATGTCCCAGCTGTGTGCATCAGTCCACTACCTATTTAATAATTGCCAGCTCATGTATATTATGGATAGTTGTGGCTAAATATTCCTCTTATGTATTTCACAGTGGCAGCTGAGTGGGCTGTGAACCAGGAAGCCCATGCCTGTAGATTGCAGCGGTTGCGATGTGAGGCAGGTTAGTAATACTCTTGCATGTACTGTCATAGGAAATACATCTAAACATAGTAGTAAGTTAATTGCTTGTATAAAACCTGTATTGTTTAAGGCATGTACTGCATACACCAGAGAATATGGCAGGTACAGTCTCATATAGATTGTATGTAAATAAAAGCATAATAGCCTGACAATAAAGGTCTAACTGCTGGACTGCATGTGTTTTCTCTGGTATCATATGTTAATGTTGTGTTGCAATCTCTTAATAGTATTGTTGTATTAAGCACTGTTACCCACACTGTGCTACATAAATAAAATGTGTAGGAATGTCTGTATCTCATTGTTTTTAATCACAAGAGGTCACATAGTACTGAGAGAGACTTATACAGAAAACGGTGAAAAAACAGACAACATAATCCAAATAACACATTCAACTGACACGTGAACTGTTGTATTTTTAGCACACACAGCCATGGTTCAAATCCTTGGAGTGTTAGTAAGCTGTATGCAGAATCATACCCCACAACTGTACAGATATGTCCAGAATGTCCAGTAAATTGGCCCATATCTGCTGCCTGTCACCCTGTCAAATCAGTGGGAAGATCATAGACGTTTAGGCAGCAAATAAAACAGGGTTTATTACATCAAGCTTTCGAGTTGAAACTCTTTTTCAAGAAAAAGAGTTTCAACTCGAAAGCTTGATGTAATAAACCCTGTTTTATATGGATGGTCGTGCTGTGCCTTCTGTTACTGGATTTAATTTCTTGTTGGTTCACCAGTACGTCTAGCTATTCTACACCTGTTTCTTGGACTTTGTTAAGCAGCAAATAAGAAATACAACTGATTGTCAGACATCTATAAGAACAAACCTGTCACTCTAACAACTCCCCAAAATGTTATGAGAGTAATAAGCCAAGTATGTCCCCATGTTGTGAAGCTATGACCAGAGTGTGTGCAGTATCACAGTGAGATGTATGTGCATAATACTAATGTGGAATCTGGTAATATGTGTGGCAACATTCAGGTAATGCTAACAAACATTGCCTCCACAGGTCTGTACAATACGAAAGCTGTGCCTAGAAATAAAAGATTGATATCCTGTACTGGTACTGTCTATTCTGGTATTGTATGGCATTGTTAATGTTGCAGTTGCTCTGAATAATAAGGTATTACTCATCACTGTGACCCACACTGTGCTACATAATAAAACTGTCTAGGAAATCCTGTATAACAGTGTAGTAATTACAAGGTCAGATTATAAAACCACAGGAGACTTATAAACAGAAATCACAGAAGAGAAGGACACTGTTTTATTTTTAGCAGACACAGCCATGGTTCGAATCCTGGGAGTGGTGGTAAGCGGTATGCAGAATCATACCCCACAGTGTACAGAATTGTCTAGAATGTCCAGAAAATTGGCCCATATCTGCCGGCTGTTACCCTGTCCCCCTGGCATATCAGTGTGCTAATCTTCGACATGTATGCAACATTTCATGTCATATAACTGACCGTCAGGCCTGTACATATTTGGAAAATGTCAATGAAAACAAACCTGTCATTGTACAAATCACCAAAGGTTTAAGAGGGCAATAGTCAAAATATGTCCCGGTTCACCTGCATGTGGTCAAGACATGCCCAGAGTGTGTGCAATAAGAGATGGACAGGTATGTGCATAACATCATCCTGGAATTTGGGAATATGTGTAGAAACAGTTAGGTAGTGCTAAAAACAATACCTCCACAGGTATACCAGGTAAGAGGTGTATACTGCAGGTAAAACTCAGTTCATGTATATAATTGTCTACATCCATACCACTGTCCAAAGTAAGGCCATAGGGTAGTTTACTAAAACCTATAAGGTACAAAACAGCACTGACTAGGAAAGTAATGAGAACTACACGAATATACTAGTTGTTAATTGACATCTTTCTGTCCCCCCCACCATATTTGCAACAATAAACTAAATACAAAACTCAATCGGTATGTGCTCCATTAAATCTATTGTTGGGGCATATGTCCTATTGTTTGAGAAATATTTAAATTTCTTCCTGTGCATGTGCCATGTTGAAATACACCCACATTGGTGGCATGCTGCCATCAATGTACTTGCATGCTGTTGTAATGGGCACTGTGTCCCATATATGCATGTGTTCTGTTTGTTATGTAACTGTTCCACATCTGGTGTTTCAGGTTAATGGGAATATCTATGCATGCTGTTATACCTAATCCTAGAATGTGTTGACTATTACTAACCCCCATATGTTGTAAATTTGAGCACCATAGCACGTTTGAGAAGGCCGGTCCCAGCGGACCCACCTGTCCCACCTCAGCTGGCCATGGCACTAGGCACCAGCATGTCTGGGGCCCACCATGGGACCTCCTTGTCTGCTAGTCCCGCACCACCTTTGGGTGGGACCGCCTGAGGTGATGGGGCTCACCTCCACCTGGGAGTGGGCGCGGACAGGACATTGTTACCAGCCGCCAGGTCCGGGGCGTGGTGCATAGCGAGCTCCGCAGGGAGTTTGGAGATCTGCTACGCCAGCTTGAGGGCCACGTGTTGCAACTAGAGGGTCAGCCTGGTCCTCCTACTCAGCCCCCAGCACAGCCACCTTCAGGGCTGTGAAGGTGCAGTGGTGACTGCCCATGGGTGGGGACCTCAGTCCCACTGTATCCACTAGGGGGCTCATGGGCTTCCGATTTCCAAACACCCCTCTCCATCATGGTGTTTACCCCCCCATGTGTCATACCCCACCCCTGTATGCTGTCTTGTCTCTCTTGTCTGTTATCCTACCCAACCTGCCACCCCAAATATACCTACTATCCCTCCCCAACATCCCACTCTCACCTGAAAAAAAGGACAATCTGCCCCCCCCCCCAAAAAAAAAACCTGGCCCCATACATAGCTGTCCATTTTGTACACATGTCCACTGGATACATGTAATCTGGTCTAATTGACTTCACAACATATTATTTTTGTCCTCAGTCCACTCGCAGGGGTTTGAGTGTCCAACTCTATCTCCAAATTCAGTATATATGCACAGCTGTTGCTGTAGAAGAAATGGGTAGCTATGGATCTTTCCTAAACCTGTCCTGCACATTCCTAGCTATTTTCCCTACTGTCTTTCCCTCTTTGTGCCCCTTTTTCACCACTATCCTATCAGCCCTTTTTCATTTCTTTTAAAGAAATTAGCACGGGGGTAAGCGGGAGTATCACTTTTAAGCAGCAGTAAGCGGGTTTAAGCCTATTTGCGCATGGGTAAGCAATGCCTACACAGGTTACGCAATTGAGATGCGACATCAATATAAGAAACTGTAACCAGATGTTAGGTGTGCTTACCTCCATGCAAACCCGCTTATAACTGCTTAAAAGTGCCTTAATCACTGCCCGGCAACAAAATAAACAGCCTCTGCAAGGCTCGAAAACAGGACCCTGCACACCATAGTCAAAGTGATTTACCACTAAGCCCTGTCAGATATACATAATCTTGATGTTTTCACAAACATATTATCCAGCACAGTCAGTCAACAGTACAGGAAATGTATTTATACATGTAGATGTATGTGTGTGTGTGTGTGTGTGTGTGTGTGTGTGTGTGTGTGTGTGTGTGTGTGTGTGTGTGTGTGTGTATTTAGATATTTATATATCTATATAAACTATATATATATATATATATATATATATATATATATAGAGAGAGCAATATATATATATATATATATATATATATATATATATATATATATATATATATATACAGATAATTATCTATAGATATAAAAGAGAACATAATAAATACATATATGACCAAAGGCATAGTTAATGGGGGTGAGGAGGCCCAAGCTAAATATGTTTTGTAAATATTGATATCACACCTCCCCCACAGCAAAACAGATCTGCCCTGCAATACAATATCAACTGTTGCAAGTCCCAGACCCAGGACCCTACACAACATGGACACAAGACATTAACAGTAATCCATCCCACCTGTATGATGTCAGGATGGTATCAATAGCATATCATGCAGTACACTCTGACCATAGGCAATGTACAATGTGGAAGCAATGAACATTCCAAAGATATATATACACATGCACACATATATGCAGATACATATACACATATATATGGATATATATGTAGCTACACATGCACACACATAGATATGTATAGGAAGCTACATATTTAGAGGGTGCACACCATACTGAACAGTCAGTATTCCTACAGTTGCCACCTTATCAAATGGGCAGTATATGAATCACCCATACAAAAGACAATTGTTGCCTGAAACATACCCACAGAGAAGTCAAAGGATATGACACCACACACAGGTTTGCATACATAGGAAAGTTTTATTTGTGTACTGTCACAGTTGTATATGCCATGTCATATAGCGGTTTATACTTTGAAATGCATACAGATTAATGCAACTCTCAAGCAGATCATTTAATACAGTAATCTGAAAGCATAACATATGTTGCTGTCCAGTCCAAGGCCTGCAAGTAGTACAACAGTAAAGGCAGACTAGGCCACAGGATAACAATCAGTCAACAGTAAGTAATGCAGATGTATAGTCCAGCACTCTGTATGCAATCCAGAGGGGGAAAAAATGTAAATTGACACAATGGGATGTATCTGTTACATAACAATGCATAACTGAAACCATCACAATCACACTGACAAACAGAACAGTCTGTATGGCACTAAGCAGTAGGCCAGCAATTTTCCCAAGGTGTAAAGTATGGTAGTGTACATCCATGAACCTTAAGGCAGCTTACTCCTAATATCCCTCACATGTTGTAACAGCCTAGGTTATTTATTGTGCATACCCCCATAGACTGACTTACAGGGGAATATAACACTGTCACATACACTGACCTCTGGACTGCAGAAGGGCACACATGTTTTGAGCAGATGAAGCCCACATATATATGGACCCAACCCCACAATATGTGTGGGGGCTACAACAGCACTTGAATGATGGCAGGAATGGCAGCATGACATAATCACAGGCCACGACATAACAAGCCCTGACTGCATGTCGTATGGACAAAGCCTGGTATGTAGGTGGAGGACAGAGGCTGAAACACAGGCCCATATTTGAAATAGTGTTGTCATACACTGAGCAAGTTGCTCTTGTTGCAGAATAGACTGCAACATACCCTTAGTCAGGAATATAAAGTCAGAAACACAAATGGATTTAGCCATGTATGATAGCACTCAACACACACACACACTGCCAGTGATATATCTGACATAAAACCTGTGTGGTGGACAGGCATAACAGGCACAGGTCTATATCACTTTGTCGAAATGGCAAAAGTTCAAAAACCATATGTTTGAACTTCTAACCTCGAAGTGCAAAACCATTAAAGGCTTAGAACAGCGTTTTTTTTGCCATGGAAAAAAATCGCTGTTCCAAGAAACACACACACAACACAAGCACACCAAAAAACAGCAATCCACACACATACACTTAAAATCCTACATCTAACCCTACACTAAACTGTACATGCACTACTATCTATCCACTTACCTTAACCCAAACCCAAACCCTAAGGTCCTTCACTATCGCACACTCACCTGACCCGAGCCCTAACCCTAACTCACCTATCCCACCCTAACCCTAAAGTCTGTCACTATCGCACACCCACCTCACCCGTGCCCTAACACTAACTCACCTAACCAGTGCCCTAACCCTAACGTCCACACAATCGCACACTTACCTGAACCTGAACCTGACCCATAACTTTCCACCACAGTGCTGAAAATCGTGAAGCCACAGAAACGGCCCACCGAATTCTTTCCCTGAGAAAGAATTTGGTGTTCCGCAGCTTCGCGATAATCAATTTTCAAACTTCAAAGTTCGAACATATGGTGTTTGAAATGCTGAAGTTTCGATGAACTGATAGGAACCCAACAGGCACACCTCTGGCCATCATGTGGATAGACCCACGGTTGAGAGCTATGCAGACTGCATTCCAAGTTAAACTAGTATGTACACACAAACCCTGTAACACCGCTGCTGTACAATGCATATAGCAACACTACTCACACTCTATCTGTAGCTCTGGAACCTTATACAAATATGTAGCTGGCCTGAGTCTGCAAGTCCTCTTGTAAGAGGTATTGCTACCTGCTGTAACACTGCTGCCCGCACACAGGAAGGATGTCCACCATACAGGAAAGGTAAAGGGACCATGCCCACCTGATGTAGGGATTTATAGTAGTGGGATGCCATGACAGTGGTAATTGGAAGTACTAGACAGCACGCTGCATGCAGTAGGAAGTGGAGGATACTGATTGGTGCAGAGGCCATCACCTGATCATGTGCATCACCTAAACAATCCATGCTGCAGTCTATTCAAAGCAGCTCAATCCATTTACTGGAGAGAGTGAAAGAGAGAGAGTAAAACAAACAAACTAAGAAAGAAAGAAAGCAGGCAGGCTGAAGGCCAAGGCAAAGGAAAAAAAAAACCTTACAAGCAAACTGTCTAGAACAGACATCATTCCCACAACAGGTATGTGAAGTATATATGGTATCAAAGCCATGGTCTCAAGCTAAATGCAAAAAAATGCATAGTAATCCCCTTTGGAAAAAACAGAGTACCCGCAAACTACAATATAGGAGGTAACCCCCTGAAATCTGAAGAGGAAATAAGGGATCTAGGGACCCAAGTAGATAGCCAGCTTTCCTTTGATAACCATGTTGCCAAAGTGGTTAGAAAATCCTTCTATGTGACCCATCTGATCATGAAAGGGTTTTCATCAAGATCTATGGTGCTCCTCTACTCTTCCCTCATCAGACCCATTATTGAGTACAATGCACCAATTGGAATGTACCTGGCTAGACATCTCCAGCAGCTGGAGACACCACAGAGGTACCTAACCAAGAGAATTACAGGCCTCAAACAGTTGCCCTATGCAGCACGATTGAAAAAGCTAAGACTGTTCTCTGTTGCATACCGCTTTCTCAGAGGCGATCTCTGTGTAACGTACAGAGCCATGTCCAACCCAGAATTGTTGAACATGCTTCATCTTAGCAAAACCAAATCTACTCGAGCTACATGCTCTATGGATATAAACCTCAACACAACAATGAATAGAATATGCTGGAGGGATAGATTCCCTTCACAGAGACTTCCCTTACTATGGAACAGGGTCCCAATCTGCATAAGACAGAGCCCGTCACTATCACTCTTCAAGAGGAACCTTGATGAGTGGATGGGTAACAGAAAGTTCACACCGGGGATCACACCAACAGCACTACTAGATAGGGCCAAGGGTACTAGCTGCTAGTACAAGTGTCTAGGGAACTACTAAAGGGGCAGTGAATACTGCACAACGTGGCTGGGCTAATATATGCCTTCGGGCAGATAGCTCAGTACCAACCTATGAACCTATATGCATGTAATTGACTGTAGTACTTGTTCCATAATAATGGGATAGATGATGTGGAATGATTTATATGTGCCATCAGGTGTTGCTGTTGTAATGATGTTCAGCTGAACGACTGCTGTGGACAATAGAGTCTGTCCCTGTGGGTAGTGGGCCACACCCATCAACTGTGCAGAGCAGCCCTGACTGACAAGATGTAAGCCATCATAGTGTGTGTTGTGTAATGTAAAACATGTATATTACTGTGGCCAATAGCTGGTGGTAGAAGTAATGCCATTATGAAGGACACGTGGGTTCCAGAGCCCACCACTTGCTGAAATGCCATAGGTGTGTAATAGGCTTACCTGCAATCTGTCCCTATATATACCTCCCTAATGTTAGGCTGTGTCCATATGTGGCTCCTGTCTGTGTTGTAGCAAGGCAGAACAGCGCAGCTGTGCAGGAAGGAGAGTTAGAGATTGTGGACCTGATGTCTGAATGTACCCCATATATATATATATATATATATATATATATATATATATATATATATATATATATATATATATATATAGGTATGGATATGTGTGTCTGTGTACATTTATATATATATATATATATATATATATATATATATATATATATACACACACATACACACACACATATGTCTACAGATATACAGACATATGTGTGTGTATATATATATATATATATATATATATATATATATATATATATACATATATACACACATACACACACACACACACACACACACACCTATATATAAATAAAAGCACATATATACAACATATCTACATTTATATATATATATATATATATCTACAAATATACAAACACACACACATATGTATATAAATACCTGTCCTCTATATTTGCATCACAGTGCTGCATGCTATCTGTGATGTAACATCACACATATCAGTACACACACACACACACACATATATATATATATATATATATATATATATATATAGCAGTAAGTGTGTGCAACATGGACTGCTATGTGACATGCAAACCCCTTGTTGGGACTACATTGCCCTTGTCTGTGAAGGTGGGAATGGGAATTTGGGGAAGGATAGCAGTTACATTTGTGGAGGTGGGTTGGGGTGGTAGATAGAGAGGACAGCCTACAAGAGTGGTATATTACACATGTGGTGGGTAAACACCCTGGATTGTGGGTGTTGTCTGCGATGTGGAAACCCCTTGAGACCCCATATGGAAACAATGGGAACAAGGACCCCAGCCATTGCCAGTCACAACAGCAGCATGTTAAGTTGTCAATCTCGCCTTCATTCTTGCTGGATGGGTTCGGAGCTGATCCTCGGCTCCGACTCGGCACTTGCTAAGCTCGAGAGTCACTTTTACCAGCTTGAGGCAGCCCCATATCCCATGATGCAAGGCGGTAAATACCCAGATCTCGTTTGCCGCTTCGCTGATGAGGTACTCCTTTTGCCAGCTCATGGTAAGTAAATTGTTTTACAATTGTTAGGCACCCCATTCCTAGTTTTTCTCTTATATATTAGTATAATTGTCATTTTTAGGTAGTTGTAGGGTCGCTAGTCTAGTTTTACTGTTTCCCTACTTGTTTTTATTTAGTCGGGCCTTCATTCCCTTCACATCCTTTAAGAATTAGGTGAAGTAGTACAGGATCCTACAGCTGCAGGGGCTCAGGACAAGATTGCTTCTCAGCTAGGAATCCTTAACTCCATAGACAACTCCTCCATTCGGCTGATTTCGTATGCAGCAGATGGAGCGAGTAGAGCTGCAGGGACAGGAGTGGCTCTTAGACGTCAGTCCTGGATGCGGCTCTATAATTTTGCAGATCCCTTTAAGGCGTCCTTCACAAACTCTCCCTTCGATGGATCAACATTGTTTGGTCCTCAGGTGAAGGATACGTTGACCAGGTGTGAGCAAGACGGCAAGACTCTTTCTGCTGTAGGAGTCTGTTTTTCCACCCCTTCTAGGCCTTACCCTAAAGGACAGAAGGGCAGAAAGATGTGGTTCCGTAAATCTCAGGGAGTCACCGCCGGACACACGTGGTCAGTTTACCCCTAGGGGCAGAGGGGGTAATAATAACAGACGCCGCCCTAGGGGCAGAGGGTCCATAAAACCAGGGAAGCAGAGAGCCTCTCTCTGACAAGCCCTTCCAGCATCCCTGAGGTGTTGCCCGACTGTCCATCCTTGGAGGCAGTTGGGGGAAGATTATCGCTGTACTCAGAAGCCTGGCTTTCCCTTTCACAAGACAAATGGGTACAGTCGATCATATCCGAGGGTTACAAGATTCCTTTCAAGGAAAGTCCCTTCACTCACAAAAATTCCCTTCCAGATGTTCCACCCAGTCTAAGGGAAATCACAAAATTAGAAGTATCAAAGCTTCTACACAAAAGGGCCATTCAGCCAGTTCCAACAGACCATTCAGAACCTGGAATCTACTCAAGGTTCTTTTTGGTTCCCAAAAAGACGGGAGATTGGAGACCAATATTGGACCTCAGCAGACTCAACAAGTCTGTGAAAAAGACAAGATTTCGGATGGTCACACTTCAATCGATTTTGCCCTTCTTGGGCAAAGACAACTGGATGTGCTCAATAGACCTTCAGGATGCGTACTATCACATAAAAATCCACAGACGCTCCAGAAGGTTTCTCCGCTTCGGCTGGGGTCCAGTCATTTTCAATTCAGAGCCCTGCCCTTTGGTCTCACTACAGCCCCCAGAGTGTTCACCAAATGCATGGCAGTGGTCACGGCTCACCTGAGACGTCAAGGATTCCAGGTGTTTCCGTATCTCGATGACTGGCTCCTCTCAGCCACCACCAGGCATCAACTTCTCCAAGCCAGGGATTACACCCTAAATCTCTGCACTCAATTAGGAATTTCAATCAACTATGAAAAATCCTCCTTATTGCCCTGCCAGTCTATTACTTTTATAGGCGCAAATTTAGACACTGTTCGGATGTCAGCAAACCTCACAAGCCAGAGAATCCTAGATATCCAAAACCATGTGTGGATCATCCTTGCCAGCAAAAAGGTGCAAGCCAGACTGGTCCTAAAAATATTGGGCCTCATGGCAGCTGCCATTACTCTTCTTCCTTTGGCCCGCTTTTACATGCGTCTCCTTCAATGGATGTTGTTCACCCAATGGTCCTACCAACAACTTCCCATGCGTCACCAAATTCTGGTGACACAAACTTGCAAAAACCACCTATCCTGGTGGATTTCTTCTCCCCAGGTTCATCAGGGCAGACCCTTTGTTTCCCCAGCCCCGGTAGCCACAGTCACTACGGACGCCTCCCTGATCGGGTGGGGGAGTCATTATCAGGGCAGGATGGTTCATGGGATGTGGCAACTGTTCGAATACCACCTGCACATAAATGTCCTAGAGATGAGAGCAGTGCTTTTAATGTTGCAAGCCCTCAACAACTTTCTTCCCTTGGGAACAATTGCAGTTCACACGGACAACATGTCCATAGTGTGGTACATCAGCAAGCAGGGCGGAACCAAGTCCTACCCCTTGTGTCGAGAGGCTCTCAGACTTTGGCAATGGGCGATCTCCTCTCATCGGTTTCTGGTAGCAACGCATATCCCTGGGAAAACCAACATTTTAGCGGCCAGATTGAGCAGAGCTATACTCATGCCTCATGAGTGGTCTCTCAAACAATCTATAGTGGAGGAGATTTTTCAGAAGTGGGGCCGCCCATGTTGCGATCTTTTTGCTACTCCCCAAAACAGCAAATGCCCAGCCTTCTTCTCTCTCTTTCCACTTCCAGGCCATCCCCCCAGAGACGCTCTTACCCAAGATTGGCCCCAGGGACTTCTTTATGCCTTTCCTCCCTTTCCATTGATACCACAGGTACTCCAGAAAGCTACCGTTTTGAGAGCCAAAATGATTCTCATTGCCCTGTATTGGCCTCGACAAATTTGGTTTCCGTTCCTCCATCGTCACCTTTTGGTGCAGCCGTGGCATCTGGACCCAGTGCCAGATCTTCTGATCCACCAATCGGGTCAGCTGCATCGGTCCATTCCTTCTCTCAACCTCACAGCTTGGTTGCTCCACTTCCTTCCTTAGCCAGGCTTCCTATGATCTCTAACCCTGTTAGGGATATCATAGTGGCTTCCCTTAAATCCTCTACTAGAAGGATTTACACTAGCAAGTGGAAACGCTTCTCCCTTTGGGCGAAATCAAGGAACATTGATCCCTTTACTGCCCCTGTTCAGGCAGTTTTGGATTTTCTAGCGGAAATCTTTCACTCGGGTTCTTCATCTTCCACGGTCAAAGTTCAGTTAGCTGTGATCTCAAACTTTCATGTCGGGTTTGCAGATCACAACATTATGTCCCACAAGCTTTGTAGAGCTTTTCTGAAAGGAGTTTTTCTCCTCAAACCTCCTGTCAGGAGTCCTCCTCCTCAATGGGACCTAAATCTAGTGCTGACATCCTTAATTCTTTCTCCCTTTCAGCCAGCTGCTTCATGCTCACTAAAGTTTCTTTCGTGGAAGACACTCTTCCTTGTCGCTATTACCTCGGCTAGGAGTGTCAGAACTTCATGCTCTCTGTTCGTCCCCATATTTGGTCTTCCACAAGGACAGAGTATCCTTGAGAACTAATCCATCCTTTTGCCCAAGGTTGCTTCAAAACAAATTTAAACCAATCTATTGATCTCCTGTATTTTTCCTAATTACTCCAACAGATCGGAACAAAAATTACATTATCTTGATGTTCACCGCCAACTCAGATATTATTTGGACAGAACAAAACAATTCAGAAAGTCTGATCAGCTCTTTCTTTCTTATGCTGAAAATAAGAAAGGCCTCCCTGTTTCCAAAGTGACCTTGTCTAGATGGCTATCTTCCACCATTTCTGACATTTATCAACTTAGGGGCAAACAGCTGTGCTCAAAACCAAAGGCACATTCCACTAGAGGTCTAGCCACTTCTACAGCCTTTCAGGCTAGGCTACCCTTAGATACTATTTGTGCAGCAGCCACTTGGGCCTCTCCTCATACCTTTGTTTCTCATTACAAATTGGATTTGGCCTCCAGGGATATAGTCAGTTTTGGTTCCACGGTTCTCAAGAGTCTGTTCCATTGAGCCACCCAGGATAGAGGTGCTAGGGACGCGGTCCCATCCAGGAAGAATGAAGGCGAGATTGACAACTTAACATTTAGAAGTTATGTACCTACCATAACGTTCCATGTTAGTTGTCTTCTCTCGCCTTCTTTCTTGCGACCCTCCCTCCTGCCCCCCTTGCCTGGACAGACCTTGATCTCCCTTGGCTCTGAAAGATTTTGTTCCTTGGGCACCAGTTAGTTCTAGTTTTAGTTATCTGGTTTCCCCTTACAGCCTTTTTAGGCTATTTGCTCTTCTTTCCTTAGTGGAAAGTTTTTATGCTAGGTAGTTTTCCCTATAGGTCCAAACAAGATCTGGGTATTTACCGCCTTGCATCATGGGATATGGGGCTGCCTCGAGTTGGTAAAAGTGACTCTCGAGCTTAGCAAGTGCCGAGTCGGAGCCGAGGATCGGATCTGAACCCATCCAGCAAGAAAGAAGGCGAGAGAAGACAACTAACATGGAACGCTATGGTAGGTTCATAACTTCTAATTCACGGCCCTGAAGGTGCCTGGGCTGGAGGCTGAGCAGAAGGAACATGTGGACCCTGTGATTGTGTACTGAGGTCCTCAAGGTGATGTAGCACATTCCCCCAGTTCTCTGTGGAGCTCACTATGCAACAAACCCTGGACCTGACCTTGGGTTACAGGATCATGTCTGTGTGTGACCCGGGGGGGTACCACCATCACCTAAGGTGGTTCCTCCTGAAGGTAGTGCAGGACTAGTAGATGAGGAGGCCCCAGGGTGGGTCCCACATGCAATGTGGCCTGATAACATGGCCAGATGAGGTGGTTTTGCTGGCAACTGTTCCCTAAACATGCTATTGTGCTACTGTTATACAACATATGTGGGTAGTAATAGTCCACACATTCCCGGATCATGTCCAACAGCATGCATAGATATCCCCAATAACACAAAACAACAGATGTGCAGCAATCACTTAGCAAACAGACCACATGCATATATGGAACCATACTGGCCCTTATAATGGCATGCAGGTGACATTGTCCATAACAGGCCAGCAATGATAGTGTCCCCACAGGGAACTTGGCTACAAACATAGCACAAAGCGTGGTACAATATGATAACTGTCCCAATGGTAGGTAAGATGGAGCCATACCTATTGAGTTGTGTGAACAGTTTGTTGTCGCAGATATGGTGGGGGGGGAGACAAAGATGTGTATTAAGAACTATGGTAACCTTGCTCTATGAGTTGCTCAGACCTGTTTCCATCTTTATGTCTTTCAGGCAAGATGTCACACGGCAGGTTACCTGTGTATTCAGTGGACGAAAATGAGGTCATCATCAACCACCTGGTACAGCACTACCAGGTGCTGTTTGGAAGGACAGCCCATGAGCAGCAGGAGCAGACCGCCCTGTGGAACAATCTAGTCCACAGGGTCAATGATGCCTGCATAACCGCAGTTATGAGCAGGTCCAGCATCATTACAGTGACCTGCTTCTCAACGCCTGCCTGCGTGCTGCTGCAGTATGTGGGGGGTTACCTCACAACAAGGATGGTTATGCCATCCCCCCAGATACGTGATGAGGAGCTCCTCGCCAGCCTCGTGGCACTTGCCCACCCACACATGCAACAACTGGCGGACACCATAGTAGCAGTGGGTGCTACTCACACACCGGCCAAGGAACATGCAGATAAGGCCGCAGGGCACATCAGTAGACCACTGTTGCATATCCATCCACGTCTGTACTGGTAGATCATGCATATGTGAGATGACATATATATAGTCTGTTGCTGCGTAGTGGTAATAAACAGATGTGCATAAGCTATAGTATTGTGGACTTGTACTGTTGATGTACTGTAATGCTGCACCCACCATGTACCAGTGCCACAGCTGTGACTACTGACATTACATCTCTCACACTCTTATGTAGGTCCCTCTGGTATACCACCAAGGCAGCAGCCTCTAGCTGGTGAGTATGGTTTATGTTCATGGTTGTCAATACACCGGTCATTTAATGGCTGTGGTATATTCCATGCACACATCTAACACACCTACCCATAATGCATGCCGTACATGTTTACGTATTGTTGCTGTTAACTGCAGTGCATCACAGTGGGGACCAGGATGGTGTATCTGAAGGGTATGTCAGACACCTGCAATATAACTAACATCCTGTCATTGCAAAATGTTTCCACAGGTATGAACATAATGATGGGACAAATGGCTTACAGTAGGGACATGTGTGAAACATAACCCGTATACAGTGCTACAACAGTGTATATACCAGGATTACAATGGCAACTCTTACAGACCTACACTACGGCATATCATAATACAGCAGTCCACAAGCCTTAAAACCTGTACTGTGGTCCCAACATGAGCAATGACTGTGTAATATGGAATTGTAGGTTAGGTCAGCAAATATGGGGAATACATACCTTCACAAACACTGGAAGCATATGTGTGCACACACTCCAGATAAAATATAGTAGAAGCAGCTGTTGAGGTACTGACTGCATGCATTTATCATGGATATGCACCTTTCGGCAAGTATACATCCCCAGTGTCACACCACATATTGGTCTGCTGTCCAAGACATTCAGCCATCAAATGTGCACACTTACCTGCAACAGAGGCAGGCCTGGCTTGCACACATCTTACATGACATGGTGTGGGCCCCATACCCAGCAGGTAGCATGCATGAGCTGGACATGTAGCCATACCTCACCATTGCATATGCCATGGCAAACTGTGTAGACAGTCATTTATGTGGCAAGGATGTATGGGAGAGGAATGACATAGGAAATAAACAGATGGCCATCCAAGACAAATGATGTCACATGTAGCAAACTGGTCATGCGTGCTGCCCAGTAACATGCCACAACACTGAGGGGAGTTGCACGAATGTCTAGCAAGCACTGGCTGTGCATGTCCCAAGTCAACAATTGCCTGTACTCTGCAAGCATGTGGTCTATGGGTTAGGATAATCAAATCTGACAGCTGGACCACAGGAAACATCAGCCAGGCCTGTATACAGATAGTGTATGCATGACAGAAGAGGTTCCCTAAAGTCATGCGTTGCAATGTGTACTGGTGTACCATGACCACGTTGGAAACCTACAGACAGTATCATGTAAGATATATGTGCTGCGCAACCAACGCCTCATCCCACCTCAGGCCCACCATCCTTATCTGTACTGTGCCGGTGCCAGTATACATCTGTATGTTTGACATTCATTAGCTGGGACTAGGCTGTTACACATGGTGTTCAGTGTTTGGGACACTGCAAACTGACACACATGTGTAGACCATAGTTGTCAAGCATCTGCAAAAGGGTTGCAGGTGGGAAGTGGGTGTCATTATGGCACAGCAGTGCACTGCAGCAGGGATCCTAAGGATGCTATGAATGTCTGTATCTGCACACAATCAGGTTCAGGAACTGTGGCAGATGTAACCCTGACTCCATAGCAATAGTGACGGCAGTGTGTGAACTCCAAGGGATGTGCACATGAGTTGACCTTGCTATCATGCAGGGTTGGGGGCCATGTGAAGGCCAGACTGACCATATACTGGCAAATGCAGATGGCCCATGCTAGTATACCCCTGCCAGGAATAGTGACTGCTGTAGTACACATAGCAGTAGGTGCAACAAACCGTCATAATAAGGGTGCACACACATATCCACCCACAAAGTGTATGCATTGTGGTCAGCATCAGCACACCTAACACATTTGTTAGACACTGCATTTGAATGTACAGGACATATGTCACATATCAGGCTCTGTAATGTTAACATATGAATTGATGTGGCCCCATGGCATATCAAGGAAGAGTGCGTCATACAAATAAGGGTGTGTACACTCCCCATAGCCATAGTAAGGTTTGACGGTTGTCAGTGTAATAGTATTGTATTGGTCATACATGCGCCACTGATGTTGAGATCTGTAAATCAGACATCAGGCATTCACAAATGACATATGTCCACATATCATCCCAGGCATGTGTTGGACAAACATATAGGGGCTGTGATCATTAGAGCAGACATGACTGACACATAATACACATTCAGCAATGGTGTGTACACCTGTGAGGTATGGTGCACAGTACATGGCAGGGTGCAGAACAGGTGCACAACAATACTGTTTACATGGGTGCAGTGTTATCCAGGGGAAGGGGCATCACCTACTAACACAGCCCATGCATCACACACATTTATACTGTTGCTATCATGGATTGACTATAGCTGCACTGCATGCTGTTGAGTACCATATGTTATGAATGTTGACAGATGGGTAATGGGAGGTCTGTGTGTACTATCTTTGTGCAACCTCACCTGTAGGTGTGTGTGGGGGGGGTTATTTTGTCTGTAAGTGCAATCTGGTGGAGTGGAGGAATGGTTGATGCATGTAGGATGTGTGTGCATGTGTATGTGTTTGTGTGGGTGTCCATGTATGCACATGTGGATTGTGGGGTTGTTCATACGTCAGTACTTCCCTTTGGAATCGTGCAGTACATGGACATAGACTGACACATGAGACATCAGGAATACTTGTCTGATATATAATCACAGGACAGCTGACAGTATAATAAGGTCTGTAGCATGGAACATGCATTGGGAGGGAAACCAGACACTAGGTTTACCGTTAAAACTGTAATAAGCAGAAAGGTGAACGACTACCCATGTATGCAGCACTACAGATGCATTGGGGAATTACTAGACAGCACCAGGGAGTGTATCCATATATTACTGTTGTCCACCTAATAAGTTGATTGAGCAGCAGATCTTGCATCTACTGAGCAATAGTTACATATGACACTACAGTGCGTGACATTATGGAGTTAACGTAGTAGCCCCTAACATATGGGGGCCATGCTCACGATGTCCAGACATACCCAGGGTGAACAGTGGATGACAGCAGTGAGGCCTTGTAAAACCTACTTCAATCAAATCAAGGAAGTAATGGAGTAACATGTCTTGTGTTGTGATCACTTGTCTAGGCATTTAGAAGAATGATATGTTAATGAGTTGTATTAATGAGTGTATGTTACCAAGTGTGATGCAGGATGGGGAACTTACGTGAATAAACATGGGACTGTCTGTAAACTCAGGGACAGGTAGGTATTAAGGTGGAAATACAGGGTGTGTGTGTGTGTGTGTGTGTGTGTGTGTGTGTGTGTGTGTGTGTGTGTGTGTGTGTGTGTGTGTGTATACTGTTATGCAATGCCGTACAGGTCTTAAAGTGCATTTCTTGTTTTCCCCTCACAGGTGGTGAGGTGGGTCAGGGTCCCTCCTGCATGCAATCTGACATTGGTGTCCAGACAGACAATGAAAATTATGATAGGACTGTTGAGGCACAGGCAGTGTTGTCTGATGCCAAAACTATGCCATTGTTTAACATTCCCCTATTATCCACCCCAACCCCGCACACAGTCACAGTGCCTATAGATACCCCATCACCAATGGCCATAGCAGAGGGATAGTTGGCGGCTGGTGGCAGTGCACAGGAGAGTGTGGTATCTATGCCTGCTGTGTCTAGACACAGCAGGCATATCCAGATGTCCAGCAGGACACCACATAGGCAGATGTACCAGGGTGCTTGTGAGAGGGCCGCTGGTCATCATGCCCCTGGTAGAAGTGCCACAACTGGTACCACCAGACACATGTTTCAGACTGTCATGGGGGTGCAGGCACTTATGGAACTGTAAACTAGACAGGGCTGAGGCTGCAGAGGCCTGCTCTCTCATCTGTAAGTGACAACATCCATGAACTTGCAGATGCCCTCCGTGATTATACAAAGGTCATGGATAGACAGTTGGGTGAGATGGTGGGCCTCATAAGCCATGGCTCATCCATGCTAGAACATGTGGTGGGAGTGGGGCGATGGCCACTTGGACGTAGGTCAGCAACACCAACAGCTGGTGGTCGACGTGGACATGCAAGGACATCAAACTGCTCCTGTAGTGGCAGTACCAGCCCCAGCACTGCAGGGGGGAGCTGTCCACACCACAGCAAGCCACGTGCATGTAGCCCTGGCCAGTCCCAGGAGGGACCTGGTTCAGGACCTGGTTCCAGCGGACATATGTCATCATCAGAGGAGAGTAGCACATCGAGGCCTGTACCTGGATGTGCCCATGGAACCCCTGGCAGGCACAGTCTGCGTGTCCGTGGCCAGCAGCTGTGAAATGCACACCCTGCCAGGTATGGTCTGCAGCTGTCCAAGAAACATCTGTATAGGGCAACCACATGGCAGAACTGTGTGCATGCATACCCACACACTATACAAACACACCTAGGGCAACCCCATACCTACACACACCAAATAACCATGCCAATCTCAGTGAATTACATCCCTCACCGACACACATGGTGTCAAACATATGGCCCACCCTAGGTCTCTGCCAAACCAACAACACACCCTGTGCATATGATGATACCTGTGCCACAACCTTGTCATCCATAACATTGATGCAGGGACAGGATTATATGGTTCTCATGCACATGGTGACTGTACTACAGTGGACCAATGTACTGCTGTGTAACATGTCAGCAGTACTGTTTAATGCTTACATGTCAGGTAGTGTAGCTGTCCAGCCATGCTGCATTATAGCTGTTAGTAACACTGAGTGATTGCGGTCTCCATAAATGTTATCCATTTGTGTTGTAGGTGTAATGTGTCAGAAGGAGGATGGTCTGCAGTCATATCTCACAAGGGGTATGGCACTGTGGTGACACCATGGCTGTGACATATCCTAGGTACAGTTGAAAGCATGTCACAGGTCTGTATAATAGTTACTGTCTGTGCCACATGGACAGGTAACCCCTGGGACATGTATAATCAGCAACCTGAAGTAGATCCCTCCACATACACGCACACACTTACTTGGCAACACTGGGACTAGACCCCTACCTAGGTATATAGTGCTACTGATGTGTGTGACTTTCATTGCACACACTGCACAGTGTTTAGGATGAAGTGTGTTCCAGGTTACATGTTACATGCAGAACATCCCCAGGCATGTACAGTATGGTAATGTGGGATGTAATGGTTGTATATGGACAATACATAGTGTGACATACTATCATATACATATTAACAGATACATAACAGGCAGACACACATCCAAGAAATCTGGGCCTATCAGTGCTAACTTGTCAGTGTGTCCAGTGTGGTACAGGTAGGCTGCACACAGCACATGCATAACTGGGCTGGATTGTGTTATCAGTTACCTGTATGGTTGATGGTGACAGTGGGGACCATACAGTGGGACATGGGACATGTACCGTGGGTACCATGGTGTAATGACAGTGTACACAGCACCCACACTCCACTGTGGATATTGTACACACTGGAACCCATGATGACACTCTGACATACCCACCATCAGACATTGACCAAGACTGCGATACAACCCATTGTCCATCCCAACAGTGGTACTACGGGGATATGCATCTAATGCACATGCCACAGGCATTGTAGGGTGATGCATTGTCATGCCTCTGTTATGGACAGCAACATCAGTATCCATAATACTGTGTGGCATTGCATATTGTAATAGGAGTATGTGGCCTTCAAATTCTGTACCTTACAGATATACACACATACACACACCTGCCAGAACACAGTAGGTATCCCATGCCTATCAACCCATTAGTACAGAAATGTTGTGTTGTTACTGCAAGGCTCAGGTAGCCTTTAGGCAGAGGAGCATTACAGGGTACATGTAATGTCCAGTACAGCAGCAGCCACATCTACCTATGGCAATGGGTGTTGCGGTGGGTGTGAAGGCCCTCATGGTATTCCCAACTACAGGTGTACTAACACACAGACACTGATATTCTCAGTAATGCACACGTACACATTTGTCAGTACTGGGGTGCATTGCTGCAGGCGGTCATAGGTGTGTACCTGGCTATTGTCCATGGAGAGATGGGAAGTGTAGGGGATGTGTGTACAGTCCAAAACCAAAAAATCCACAGTCCACAGAAAGGCAAAACAACACTGCACCAAAATAGCGTATACTCGTTTATTATCCGCTTTCGTAAAAAACTTCCTCAGAATAAACACATTTGATACAACCTCCTTCTTAAATACTGGTACCAAAATCAGGTGGTTAATTAAACAATTAAATGTTCAAATGTTAAAATTCCTTTAAAATTTCTTTTTTTAAAAAACCTTTCTTTTAAAAAACAAAAAGTATCAGTTAATTTTTATTTTTTATTTATTATTTAAGAGCAAAATGAGAATAAATTAACCCCCCAACTTTATTGACATTTAATTTGCGTTGTTTTAAAAAACACTTGACATTAGTAGCTTCATTGAGACCAGGGGCAGTGTCAGATTTTAGTTTAATCTGCCAATAAGTTTCCCTTTGTAAAAGATAGTTTTTAAAGTCACCTTCCCTCATATCTTTATGACCCACGTCTAGTACAGAGAATAAACATTTACTGAAGGACAAACAAACCAATGAATGCTTAAAAAGAGCATTCTTTTCATCTTTGGATTTTATGGAGTATAAATGCTCCCTAATACGGGTCTTTAACTCCCTGGTGGTCATCCCTATGTAAAACGCCGCACAAGAGGAACATAAAGCAATGTAGATGACCCCACTCGTGCAGCAGTTCACATACCCAGGGACCGCCAGGGTCCTGTTAAAGGTACTAACAGAGATATAGGGACCAATGGAGATGAATCTGCACATGTTGCATTGATTGCAACTGTACATACCTCTCTTGTGGGACAGGAGATTAGAAATCTTTCCCTGCTGATTTTCCAAAATCCGTTTTAAATTAAAACTGTTCTTTTGAACAAACACAGGTTTTTCTCCCAAAATACGGAAAATATCCTTATTTCCTTTTATAATTCTCCAATTTTTGTTTATAATATTTTGAATGTTTCGACAGTCGGAGCTCATCTCCAAAGAACAAATTAAATTAACATTCATTTCCTTATCAGTGTCGTTCTTAGTTAAAGAATATACATCTTCAGATTTTAAATTTAATAGTGGGAAATATTTGTCGTCCCTTTTGGACCAAATGTCAGCATTAGTATGGACAAGAGTAGATTCATCATAACCTCTATTAATTTTTATCACATCAGTAAATTGGTTAATGATCGTTTCTAAAACTATAGGCTGTAAAAAAAGATTTATTAAGTCTAAAAATCAGAAATGATGGACTGTAAGTTACCCTAGACCCATATTAGAGTATGGAATAATAATCTAGAACTCTTATAAAATTAGCATGAGCAAATTGACAAGAGCACAGAAAAAATATACCAAGGACATTCATGGATATAAAAAAGTTATTACAGAAGATTAAAATATTTGAACTTTTTAGTTTATCTCATATTGATATTTACGTGAAGACCTTAAATACAGAGCAATTAGGGACGACTACCTCTAGGAATGTTTGGAGTTATCAAAGAGTATTAGAATCATCAGACAATCTGTGTAGGAGATGATATAGTAACTTGTTCTCTGACAGAGTAGCTGACACACAGAATAAATTTCTGATTATAGTACAGCAAGCACTACTTTAGTATTTTTTTTTTAAATGTCTTCTTCGCTTCGACTGTTCTGGTGCATTTGCAAGCTAGAAGACCATTACTGCCCATCACTAAAATATTTGCATGTATTTATATGTATATAAAATGTGTAAATATGAATAATCTGTTTAAACGAGTGGCTATTTTACATACACAAGGATGCCTCCATTTTATTTATTTTTAATTTTAGGTGCAATGGTATTGTTTAAACTAATGAGTGCATATTACAGATGTCTTGCATTGTTGTGATTGATCAGCATATTCTCTGTTTGCAACAAAACATCACATTTCCTGTCAGTTGCAATTAATACTGTTTCACTGTACAACTGCTGGATTATTTCAGAAATAATGATGTATGCCTAGATATGTCATTAGTGGCGAAATAGTCATATAAATAAAACCATGAGTTCACATGAAACCTGGGTCTGCTTGCTTATTCATTTTGAAAAAATAAATGAAATTACAATTTCACATGGACTGAGTTTGTCTGTGTAATTATTTATATATGTATGCATCTATGTATGAATGTAAGATGTTATGTGATCCTATCTCGCCTACATTCTGTACTGATGGGTTCGGAGCCGATCCTCGGCTCTGACTCGGCACGCTATACTATAGAGCGAAGTCTCTAATTGGTTGAGCTATTCTATATCCCAGGATGCACCACCACCAATTCCCCAGATCTCGTTTGCCGCTTACAAGCAAAGACGTGGTCTCGAGCTTGGCTGAGCTAAGTGCTTTCTTTCTAAGAATTTTCTGTCAGGAATTTTCTTAAATTTAACCAAAAGCTGTTTTAACGGCTATCGTTGTGTATGATTGAGTTTTTCTGATTTATTTTTGTGGTAAATTTGTACTTTCAGGGTAAGGTTTCTGTTTAAGTTAGAGGGGCCTTCCCCTCGCGCGTGAGTGAGCCTTTTTGTGTGAGTTTCGTGAGGTGGTCAAGTACCCGTTTTTAGTTAGAGGGTTCTTGGCCCTCCTGTTATGTGATGTATTTGTTGACTTTCTCTTGCTTAACTGTAAAGTGAAATTTTTCAACTGTTCTGGGTTAGATACATTTTTTTTTTTCCTGTGTTTTCTAACTGTTAGCAATTATGTCTAAAGAACACAGACCCTCAGGGTTTAAAAAATGTACAAGATGCAGCTACAAGATGTCCATAATGGACGATCACTCCCTATGCGTGTACTGTTTAGGCCCCAAACACCTTCACGAGTCTTGTAGCATGTGTCACGCTTTTTCCTCTCGAGTCCTCCAAGAGAGGAAAAACAAATTGATACTAAAAGGACTTATCAAACCTACTTTTGAAGAGGCCTTATCTTCCTCTTCTTCTCCCTCAAAGAAAAAGAAATCATCGGCTCCGACCAGTCCGTCGGAACCGACCACCAAGAAATCTCGGCAGGCTTCTCCATCAGCTCCACGGACTTCGGAGCCGAGGGCGGAACGGTCTGCCTCGATGCCACCAGCCTCGACTCCTCTGGCTTCGGAGCCGATGGCTGGAGCTTCGAGAGGCGGGTCACCTTCATCGGCTCCGCTGATTTCGGAGCCGATGAGAGTTGCCCGCTCAGACTCTTCCCCTTCAGCGCCGAAGACCTCTTCGGCACCGAGGGAAATTACAATGGAGTCTCCTTCGGCACCGATTTTGATCGAGACAATTCGGAGCCGGTCCCCCAGTCCTTCGGAGCCGGTGGAGAAGTCTACTCGGACCCGTTCGATCTCCTCCCGGTCTTCCAAGATGTTGGATTCGGACATTGACAGGGTGCTCCAAAGGCTGTTTCAGTCTCCAGTCTTCCAAAAGTTAGTTTCGGCTCCAGCCCAGTTGGCTTCGGAGCCGATGGTCCACCCTTTAGCCTTGGTTCCTCCTCCAACAGCCTCGGCACCGTTGGAGTCGGTGCTGGTGGAGCCGATGGAGGTGTCCGGGTTGGCTCCGACCCTTACTCCTACTCCAGCCTTCGGGTCGGAGTTCGGTACACGGACCTCTTCGGTCGGCCCCGGGGGTGACACTTCGGGACCGATGTTTTCGGTTCCGAGCCTCTCTCTCAGTGCGTCGGCTGCGGGAGTGCCGTCTGCTGTTGTGGCTTTGGGGGTTGGACCTTCCCAGGATTCTGGGGGTCCGGCCTTTAGAGCCATGAGGAGTGCTTTGGCCAAATCTTCTTTGGCTACCTCCACCGTCTCCCCGGCACCTTCCCTAGGCACGGAGACTGGTTCCTTTGTAGTCCCCCTGTCTCAAGACAGCAAAGCCCTGGGGCCTGAGGTCACCCCCATTAGGGGTCCCCCTCTTCCTGGAGGTCCCTCTGAAGAGTCTTTGGAGGAACCCCCAAGAAAGAAACCGTGCAGGAGGAAGCACGTCTACTCCCCTGACGAGTCTCTCACCTCGGACACCGATCTTGATGATGCAAAAGGGTCCCCCAAGTCGTCCTCGGATGATGTCTCCTTTGCAGACATCCTGGAAGTCCTCAAACAACGAGGCGGCTGGCAGACCAAACCCCCTTCCTCTGACAAGTCGGTGTTCCTCAAGGCCTTCAGGGCTCAGCCCTCCGCCTCCTGGGTGTCTCCGCCCTTCAATGAGCTCCTAGATTTGATCTCTCGAAGGGCGTGGGAACATCCAGATTCTGTGGAACCGGTGCCTGCTCGCCCTAACAAATTTTTGTCAGCGCCCCCGGAAAAGGAATTTCTCACCAAGGGTGTGGCTGTAGATGCTCTGATGGTGGCATCTGCTACCCAGCAAGATGTAGCAGAGGCTTCGACGTCCGTCCATCCTCCTAATAAGGAGTCTAGGAGCATGGGCCGGTACGGGAAGCGCACCCTTACTTCAGCGGCCTTTACTTTAAGGTCTCTGAACTATCTGACGCACTTCACTAGACTTCAGAGGGACCTGATCAAGGAACTTTCAGATACCCTCTCTGGTAACCTACCTGAGCAGTTGGCCCAGACGGTTAGCTCTCAGTTGGCTACTCTATCGTCGATATCGAACTCGTCCATGAGGCTCATTTCGTATGCAGCCGAGGGGGTGAGTAGAGCGGCG